>NC_140297.1:161512198-161514698 GCF_964211825.1 Aythya ferina
GGGTTAGGGTTAGGGTTAGGGTTAGGGTTAGGGTTAGGGTTAGGGTTAGGGTTAGGGTTAGGGTTAGGGTTAGGGTTAGGGTTAGGGTTAGGGTTAGGGTTAGGGTTAGGGTTAGGGTTAGGGTTAGGGTTAGGGTTAGGGTTAGGGTTAGGGTTAGGGTTAGGGTTAGGGTTAGGGTTAGGGTTAGGGTTAGGGTTAGGGTTAGGGTTAGGGTTAGGGTTAGGGTTAGGGTTAGGGTTAGGGTTAGGGTTAGGGTTAGGGTTAGGGTTAGGGTTAGGGTTAGGGTTAGGGTTAGGGTTAGGGTTAGGGTTAGGGTTAGGGTTAGGGTTAGGGTTAGGGTTAGGGTTAGGGTTAGGGTTAGGGTTAGGGTTAGGGTTAGGGTTAGGGTTAGGGTTAGGGTTAGGGTTAGGGTTAGGGTTAGGGTTAGGGTTAGGGTTAGGGTTAGGGTTAGGGTTAGGGTTAGGGTTAGGGTTAGGGTTAGGGTTAGGGTTAGGGTTAGGGTTAGGGTTAGGGTTAGGGTTAGGGTTAGGGTTAGGGTTAGGGTTAGGGTTAGGGTTAGGGTTAGGGTTAGGGTTAGGGTTAGGGTTAGGGTTAGGGTTAGGGTTAGGGTTAGGGTTAGGGTTAGGGTTAGGGTTAGGGTTAGGGTTAGGGTTAGGGTTAGGGTTAGGGTTAGGGTTAGGGTTAGGGTTAGGGTTAGGGTTAGGGTTAGGGTTAGGGTTAGGGTTAGGGTTAGGGTTAGGGTTAGGGTTAGGGTTAGGGTTAGGGTTAGGGTTAGGGTTAGGGTTAGGGTTAGGGTTAGGGTTAGGGTTAGGGTTAGGGTTAGGGTTAGGGTTAGGGTTAGGGTTAGGGTTAGGGTTAGGGTTAGGGTTAGGGTTAGGGTTAGGGTTAGGGTTAGGGTTAGGGTTAGGGTTAGGGTTAGGGTTAGGGTTAGGGTTAGGGTTAGGGTTAGGGTTAGGGTTAGGGTTAGGGTTAGGGTTAGGGTTAGGGTTAGGGTTAGGGTTAGGGTTAGGGTTAGGGTTAGGGTTAGGGTTAGGGTTAGGGTTAGGGTTAGGGTTAGGGTTAGGGTTAGGGTTAGGGTTAGGGTTAGGGTTAGGGTTAGGGTTAGGGTTAGGGTTAGGGTTAGGGTTAGGGTTAGGGTTAGGGTTAGGGTTAGGGTTAGGGTTAGGGTTAGGGTTAGGGTTAGGGTTAGGGTTAGGGTTAGGGTTAGGGTTAGGGTTAGGGTTAGGGTTAGGGTTAGGGTTAGGGTTAGGGTTAGGGTTAGGGTTAGGGTTAGGGTTAGGGTTAGGGTTAGGGTTAGGGTTAGGGTTAGGGTTAGGGTTAGGGTTAGGGTTAGGGTTAGGGTTAGGGTTAGGGTTAGGGTTAGGGTTAGGGTTAGGGTTAGGGTTAGGGTTAGGGTTAGGGTTAGGGTTAGGGTTAGGGTTAGGGTTAGGGTTAGGGTTAGGGTTAGGGTTAGGGTTAGGGTTAGGGTTAGGGTTAGGGTTAGGGTTAGGGTTAGGGTTAGGGTTAGGGTTAGGGTTAGGGTTAGGGTTAGGGTTAGGGTTAGGGTTAGGGTTAGGGTTAGGGTTAGGGTTAGGGTTAGGGTTAGGGTTAGGGTTAGGGTTAGGGTTAGGGTTAGGGTTAGGGTTAGGGTTAGGGTTAGGGTTAGGGTTAGGGTTAGGGTTAGGGTTAGGGTTAGGGTTAGGGTTAGGGTTAGGGTTAGGGTTAGGGTTAGGGTTAGGGTTAGGGTTAGGGTTAGGGTTAGGGTTAGGGTTAGGGTTAGGGTTAGGGTTAGGGTTAGGGTTAGGGTTAGGGTTAGGGTTAGGGTTAGGGTTAGGGTTAGGGTTAGGGTTAGGGTTAGGGTTAGGGTTAGGGTTAGGGTTAGGGTTAGGGTTAGGGTTAGGGTTAGGGTTAGGGTTAGGGTTAGGGTTAGGGTTAGGGTTAGGGTTAGGGTTAGGGTTAGGGTTAGGGTTAGGGTTAGGGTTAGGGTTAGGGTTAGGGTTAGGGTTAGGGTTAGGGTTAGGGTTAGGGTTAGGGTTAGGGTTAGGGTTAGGGTTAGGGTTAGGGTTAGGGTTAGGGTTAGGGTTAGGGTTAGGGTTAGGGTTAGGGTTAGGGTTAGGGTTAGGGTTAGGGTTAGGGTTAGGGTTAGGGTTAGGGTTAGGGTTAGGGTTAGGGTTAGGGTTAGGGTTAGGGTTAGGGTTAGGGTTAGGGTTAGGGTTAGGGTTAGGGTTAGGGTTAGGGTTAGGGTTAGGGTTAGGGTTAGGGTTAGGGTTAGGGTTAGGGTTAGGGTTAGGGTTAGGGTTAGGGTTAGGGTTAGGGTTAGGGTTAGGGTTAGGGTTAGGGTTAGGGTTAGGGTTAGGGTTAGGGTTAGGGTTAGGGTTAGGGTTAGGGTTAGGGTTAGGGTTAGGGTTAGGGTTAGGGTTAGGGTTAGGGTTAGGGTTAGGGTTAGGGTTAGGGTTAGGGTTAGGGTTAGGGTTAGGGTTAGGGTTAGGGTTAGGGTTAGGGTTAGGTTAGGGTTAGGGTT
>NC_140297.1:161517007-161709012 GCF_964211825.1 Aythya ferina
GGGTATGCACGATAGGTGGAGAGATCCCCCCGTGCATCCAGCGCTGCAATAAAGAATATACCGCTTAAAGGAATTTCGGCTTCGATCTTTGAATCATATGGGTTTTTCAGTCCCCATCCTTCTGGTCTCTTGTCTTGAAGGAAGGCTTTTTAGGCCTCCATCACCCCAGTTCTGGCAGTGTCTTCCAGTCGCGTGTCGTGACATTTGAGTCTCTCCTTGGGTCTGGTGCAGAGCACCTGTTGTGACTTGCTGTTGCCATAGGGCTTCCCTCCGGGGGTCACTTTTTCTTGCGCCTTGTGTTGTGTGTTTTGTTTGTAGTGTTTGTGGCGTGGCTGTGTGTGTATGTGTTTGGTCTGGAGCTGTCCTGCCTGGCAGTTAGTGATGACAGCTAACGTGGCAGTGCATGGGTGTGCTAATACATTGTCCGGACTGTGTTGGCGAAGACATCTGGTCTGCCTCTGGGCACGTACTGAAGGGCAGCAGGCACAGTCATCTCTGTGGTGTTTGTCAGATGTGCGTGTGGGGGGGAAGAGTTGAGCTGCTTGTGAGCAGCTGCTCGCATAGTGCTTGAACGGTGTGCTTGAGGAGGAGGTCTGTGGAATCTTGAAAGCTTACAGATAAGGGGTTTTTGAAACTTTTATTTTTATTTCTCTCCTGTCCCCAGTAGAGCGTAAACCTTTGGAGGAACCTGTCACAGGAAAGAGCTCCTTCCGGAACTGTTCAGCGCTCCGTAGGCAGCTCGGTGACTGGCTTGGTCTACTTCTGAGGTGTGCTGAGGTATGGGGGCTGCTGTTTTGAAATGATAATATTGTAAGCGGGGTCCCTTTGTGTTGTTGAGGGATGGGTGCTAATGCTGGCAGCTGAATGATTATCTTGTGACCGTTTTCATTTGTTAAAGCTGAAACACAGTGTACAACGCGGGACTTGACCGGAGCTGCTTTTGGCAAGGTGAGCGATGAACAGATGTAGCAGGTACTTTAGGGGTGCAGTTGTCACTGCAGTTACTTAACTGCACAAAGTACAGTAAAAATCCTGTTGATATTTCAGGGGTGTTGTAGCTGGCCTAAGAGAGCAGATGGAAGCATCTGCCTCGAGGGCAGGTGAGGGAGCAGAGGTTAGGGAGCAGATGAGAGTAACTGTCCCAGCTGTGCTGTGGCTTTGGATGCTGCTTCAGCCTATGCTTTTCTTTTTGTTTCACAGGTGTGTCGCACAGGCTCAGAGGGGCCAAGCTGCACTCTGAAGAGCAGCACGGGAAGGGCGGGCTGTTTGTGAGCTGGATTGGAGCAGAACTGCCAAGTAGCACGAGGTGACTGCGAAGGGTCTTGCTTTGCAGGTGCCATGGCAGGCTCTCCACAGAAGCGGTTGAGGATTTGAGAGGAGGTTGCAGATCATCGAGGAGCGACACGTGCAGGGACGGCTTGAAAACGGTATGGCTGCTTTCTCTTCTGTTTATCAGGTGTCCCAGGCGACGTGGGCTGTGATGTTAGCCTTTAGGATCGGAACAAAGCAGGTGCTGATGGCGGTCTTCTTCGGTAGGCAAAGAGGTGCCCGAAGCCCCCTCCTGTGCAGCCTGAGCACGCCTCGCTGAGGATGAAGCTTGCTTTCCAGCAGTTCTGGAAACTGTGTTGAGGCTGAAATGCTGCGTCTGTGTTCGGGTTGGGGTTGCACCTTGGTGAGTGTAGGGATGGGTTTTAAGTGGGTGCAGCGGAGGGCCCGGCCCCAGTGTCCTGTAGTGTGTTTTGACCCATCAGCATAGCCTTTTGGTTCTCAGATAGCCTGCTGAAGGAAGTGATTTTTGCTGCGAGTGGAACGGAATTGATTTTGTTGGCGTATAATCTGTTCTGCTCCTAGATTTTTCTTTCTGCGTAAATAAAAGTTTGAGCTAATTCGAGCTGAAAAAGCTTCAGTTACTTGCTTGGTTGTGTTGTCCTTTCAATATTCAAAGCTGCAGCGAAAGCATGGGGATTGTTGCTTCTAGAAACACCCCAGTTCTCCTGTCTGCCCTCTGCATGCTGTTGAGCTAAGCCTTATAAATAAGTAAATAAACCACAGCTGCTGCTCCTCCTCTTTCTACTTTCATGTGCTTTGCCCCTCCCCTTTCCCAGGTGATTGGGTTTGGGTGCTGGGTGGGACCAAAAGGTATATGAGCCCCAAGTATGCCGTCAGAGAGCTCCTTCTGCCTGGGCTGCTCTTTGGGGGTAAGTGCTTTGTTTTTCCTTCAGTCAGTTGCCGGGTTCTCTAGGCAGGCTGGAGTCTATGGATTTCTGGAATTCTAAGGGCTTGGAATTCACTTCATAGAGGGATATGTAGCAGAGGTTGCTGGCTCACTTTTTTTTTGGGATGGTGGGATACGCTCCTGTGTTTGATCTGTATTTTAATCTCTAGATGAATCAACCCACTTGTGTAACTCTCCAGAGGACTAAAACCAGCTTGATGACATGCTACAAGAGGCTTGACCGTGTTGGTGCAGTATTACCAAGAGACTGAGCGGGGTCACCTTTTTCATCTGCAAAGGGTATGTCTGCCATTACCCCTGCCGGGGCTGCTATGCATTCATGGCCTTGTGGCATTTGTGGACTTCAGTTTGTTTGTTTGTTTGTTTGTTTGTTTTATTTGTCTGGCTCTGGTCTCTGTGTTTGAGTCCTCTGCATGTGCCGCACTGTTTGCGTATCCATTGTGGATGTGACCTTCTCTCTTTGTTTCTTGTAGCTCAGGGCGTAGGCACGGAAGCTTGAACGAAGCATGAGGGTGAGTGGACAGCAGTGGGGGCCCCGAGTTGCTCGGTGGACTGTGTGAGTCTGCTTCAGCTGTCGGGCCGGCTTTGCAAGTGCCTTGCGACAGCAGAGTACGTCTCCTGCCACGTTTCTGACACGTGCCAGACGTCAGCGGTTCCAGGGTTCCAGTTCCTGAAATGCTGGAGATGCTCGGAGCACGAGAGGAGCTGGGGCGGCTTCGGGGGGCTGGGGGAGAGGGGACAGGGGAGAGGGGGGCGGCTGCGGCGGCGGGGGGGGGCAGAGAGGGCAGCAGGAGGAGGTGCCGTTGCGTGCGCGTGGCCGACGCCCCTCTGGATTGGCTGGAGTGCTCCGTCCCGAGGCATGCTGGGAGCTGTAGTTCTGCGCTGCCGGGCGGCCACGTGGGCTCCGGGCTGCGCGGCCGGGCCGGGGCCGGGCCGGGGCCGGGCCGTGCGCGCCGGGAGGCGCAGGTTGCCGCTGGCGGCGAGCGCGGTTGCCGGCGGTGAGGCGAGCGAGAGCCTCCGGGGGTGCCTCCTCGGAGCGTCGGGCCGGGAGGGGCGGGGGGTGTTGAGGCCGGGCGCGGGTCCTCGCTGCGCTTGATCGTTGGGCTGCGCCGCGCCGCGCCTCGGAGGCTTTCCTCTCCCTGCGTCCTGACAGCCGGCTCTCTCCTTGTGCTGCGGTTCACCGGGGCAGAAGCAGCTCCCCGCCGCTAGGACCCCTGCGGGGTTTGTTGCCGAGCGAAGGTGGCGCACCGGGTAAAGCGAGGAAAGCCGCAGCTGGCGTGCTGCGGTCGCAGGGTTCTCAGGAGAGAGAGCAGCCCGTCCGTCCCGACTGCCCAGGTAAGTCGCAGCGACCTCGGGGTGGAATCAAGGCGTGCTCGTAAGCTTCCTGCAGCCCCGGCTCAAAGGCTTCATTGAATTTGCGGAAGCGCGAGCTGCTCGGCGCTGGGAAGCGCAAAGGGAAGGAAGGCACGTAGTGCCTGCCGAGTCGTAGTAGCCTCTTAGACCTAGAATGAACTGGCCTGTCAGGCTCTGTCTGTTGCTCAGTCTTTGGTACGAGAGGCTAAACTTTGTCCCGCCTCAGCTTTCGGAGTTGTCCTAGGAATAGACCGGTGCTTGCGGGGCTTTCCAGGACGCTGGTTGCGGTCAGTGAGGACAGACGTGAGAGGCAATTTCTGTCTGTCTGTCTGTCTGTCTCTTGGTTATGTCCCAAGAGTTTTGCTTGAACTGTGTGCAATAAAGGAGGCCTTGGGCCTGTACTGAGCAGCGAGAGAGAGCAAAACTCTGCGTAAGCACTGGCCGTGGCAACGTTGCTTGGGAGTTGAGCGGCTGGGGGTCTTTCCAGAGGTGGGGGGTCTTCCCAGCGGAACTCGGTACGCAGGCAGAAACGTGACCTTCGAGGTCTTTGTTTGTCTTGCGCTGCAGCTGTGGTATTTGCCCCATAACTGTATGGAGTTGCTGAATTCTAGAGGGGATGATGATAGAGACGTCCCTGGTTCAGCCTTTTTTTGCCGCAGTCCTTGCAGAAGTTGTGGAAAAATGAGTAGTATCCTTCTCTTTAAGTTCACCTTTTAAAGAGTTCTTCCTGCAGACTCCTGTCTCCGTGGTTTAGGTACGTGATTTGTGTGAAACAGAGCCAGGCTTTCCTGTTAACGAGTGCCCTGATTGAAATTCCCTGTTGTTGGAGAACAAGAACCATCAGTGGTGCTTGGCAGTTTAAAACCTCTTGGCTTACGCAAAGGCTAACTTGCCAAAGCGAATGGGAAGTAGCCTAAAGTTCAGTAAATGCGCTGAATAGAAAAGGCCGTCTTCTTGACGGGAAAAGAGCTTTGCAGAACGTGAGCTTTGTTTCCCGTAGGGCTCCCTGCTTGCCCACCTGTTCAGCGATTACTGCAGGCTTTGACTGGTCCCCTCAGGCCCAATATCGCACACGTGCTGTGCTGCAGACGGTGCCTTAGCTTCCTTGCCGTCTCGTGCTGCGTTACTTGTACCTGCGGAAAACTTACTTCAGTGTCACAGAAACCCCGTGGGAAGCGTTCCCGACTCACGCCGGTAGGACCATCCCGTCGCGGCTGGTAAAATCCAGGAGCAGGACGATGCTTGGAAGAACGTCACCTATGGAGGAGAAGACAACAGTCTCCTTCCTGTTAGGCAACAGGTTTCCAAGACTGGTTTCCCCACCCCCCTGTGCGTTTTGAAGGAGGCAGTCCCTAAGCTGATGCAATCCAACTATCCAACTGCATCTAAGATGCTGGTTGTTACTTCCATAAGCTATAAAGGAACTTAATGTGTTCTGTGTTTTTAGGTCGAGGCTCGTGTGCGTGAGTTTGGCTTGTCGCGATGGCCGGTGTAGATGATCGCTCACGTGCCCCAAAGCTCCTTGTGCTGATGCTGGATCTGCCCCACGGTAAAGGACCGCATGCTGTGTGTTCAGCTTTTCTTCCTTACCGTGTCGTCCGTATGTATGTATGTATTTACTTCTCTGAAGGAAAGGGTGGATTTTTCGTGGGTCCCTCTGTGCGCGTCTCGAACCAGGCTGCAGTAAATACGCGTAAGCGAGTAGGCTGCTGCAGCGCGTCCTGGACAGTATCAGGGTGCTACTCTGCTAGCAGTGGAGAGCTGGGTGAAGGTGCCCAGGGTAAGGGCTTGTTCTGCCTCAAGTTGAACAGAAAGTTTCAGGAGTTGAGCATCCCAGGGGATGTTTGTAGGACTGCTGTTAGACGATAAAGGTTCGGATGGCTGTCGACGAAGGGGATTTTGTTGGTTCTTTTTCGATAGCTGTTCCTGCCAAAGATCGCGTCGGTCACAAAAGGTAGTAGTAACCTTGCGGTTTCTATGTTCTGTAGCGTTTGTACTAAAATACACTGGCAGATGAATAAATGAGCAGGTACAAATACACGTGACTCTGTAGCTGAGACTAAATAACGTGCAGTTTCTTCTGTGTTTTATCTTTCAAAGCACATTGTTGCTGAGCGCCTGAGCTTTTTGCTCGCATTACCGAGGAAAGGAATGGCAGTGCTTCTTCCCCCCTCATCTCTCTTTTTTTTTTTTTTTTTTTTTTCCCCCCCCCTCTCTTCTTCCTCGATGACAGGGTACTCAATGTTTTCCTCGGATGTCCACGTGAAAAACGAAATAAATAAATAAATGCTGATGGTGAAGACACTGACAGAATTGGGTGACATTTTCAAGGTAGAGGAGGGGCGAAGAATGTGGAAATTCCTGGTACATTAGTGGTGCTCTGTTAACAAAACTGACGTATACGCCACTTGCTGTTCCTAGTTTTTTGGTTTGGTTTTCCTTTCAGTAGTCTCCCCGAAGGCTTTTGCGGACACACGGTGTATCTTTTCTGTTCTTCCAGTATTCGTTTGTCAGGAAAGACGACCATGCAATCCGAGGGCTGTGGACAACCATCTACCAGGTGGTTGTTGCAGCCTCCATCGGTCATGTTATTTGTGCTTTTAGCTCGCCCTCTCCTATATCTTGAGTTGAATTTCTTTTTTTTTTTTTTTTTTTTGGCAACGCTATGTTTGCAGTGATAGCATTGCTGCCGAGGTATTTTTGACTAAAAATGATCTTAACTGTAGTAGTGAATTCACAGAGTGTGGCTTTGTGTAACGACTCCCGCGATCACAACTTTTTTTTTTTTTTTTTTTCCTTTGTCACAGATAGGAGGAAAGCTCTTTCCGGAGAGATGGAAAGAAAGTTGTTTCAGAATACGTTCAGAATGTCTGAAGTTGTTTTGGAATTTTTTTTTGTTTTGTTTTTTTTTTTTAGTAGTTAACGGTAGTACAGCCCACAGAGCAATTTCTTTGTGCGTGAGAACTCGCGGGTTAACTGAAAGTTACTTGTTTTATTATAAAACTAGGATTTGAAGCCACGGGCATTCAGAAATGCATATGATATGTCTTGTCACAATCTTCTAGATCAGCTAACCGGAATGAGAACCAATCTTCTGAAAACACACAGGGATATCGTGGGGCAGGATGAAGGTAAATGGACACAATTATTTATTAATATTCTGGTACAGCTATTTAATTCACCTAAGTAGTGTTTCTGTCCTCGGTGTGGGAGAGGAAGTAGACTTTGCATCGTTTCTTGGGTCAGTCGTCCTTCCCTAGATTCCGAAGGAAAAGAATGAAATTTCTGCCTTCTGTCACAAAACATGTTGTGCGTGCTTGGAATTTGAAAATTCAGTTTCATGGGTGAGCTTTCCTGTGCAACAGGATGCAGTAGATGTTCTTATAGTGATGGTGAAAGGAAAGAGGGGCTTTATTTGCCTTTTGCTTTTCCTTTGTTTTGTAGAGGGAGGAAATAGTGATTTCTAGATCTTAAATGCTAACACTGGAAATGGAAGCATGCGAGGCTTGTATTTCCTTAGTCTTAAGGTAGACTAAATTTAGATACCTTGTTCTGCTGCAGACTGCCTTCACGGCGTTCCTGTTGCTCAAAGGGGAAATCATCAGGAGTAGTTGAAAATGATGCCTTCACCCCTTCGGGAGATTGATCCAGATCAACCAAAAAGGCTTCTTCATACACTTGGCAGTCTGTTCAAACAGGATGAGAAGGTAGGAGAAGTCTTGCTATCTGCTGTATCATTATTTGAAAAGTAACTGAATTGTAACACGGAGGCAAATACTCTGGTAGTGAATTGACGAAGCAATTGTTTTTTACTTATATTAAAAAAAAAAAAAAAAAGTCTTTTCAGGGTACGATGATAGATGAAGCAGATAAATTTGTTGCTGGGCCTCAGAATAAGATCAAGCGTCCTGGAGAGCCCAATACTCCAGCATCACTAAAGAGAGAAGGCGTAGCACGTCGCCGCTATTGCGACGGCCACAGTCACTGTTGTGACAAACCATGTTGGTGGGAAAGGGCCACCCTGTGCTGCTGGATCTCCGTCACCATATCTGAACCTCAAAGGCATGCCAACAAATAAAGGTGTGTTGGAGTTGTTGTAGTACAGGAACTTGTGTGGTCATAAATGGACATAGTGTGCAGGAAAAAAAAAAAAAAGGTCTCCGTGCTTTCCGTGTTAATTCAAAAGGACACGTAAGTTTTAGAGTTAATTGGGACTGAATTTCTTTGGTCGGCTTAGACAAACAGGCTGTTGCTATAGGTAACGAAGTCCTGAATGAGCAATAATTTGGAACTGTTTCTAAAAAGTGCTGAAACCTTTCACCACGATGGTTTGGCGGTAGCAAGGATTTCATTTCAGCTTTTAATTCTCATTTGTGTATTCTATAGTGGGGAAGGGAGAAGTGGGGAAGGAAAGTGTGTAAAAAAAAAAAAAAAAAAAAAAATTTAAATTTCTCACAAATAGTAATTTACCCACCTGTTGCAGCAGAGTCGAAAGAAAAATTTGCTGGAACTGGGGGAAGGAGGGGAAACTTTAGTTTGCTTTAGTCACTGAAATGGGAATACAGCAAATAACTTCACGACAGTCATATGAGACGGTAGCAGCCCAAAAGGAGGTATTCCTGTGGTTGCGTCAAAGGGTGAATAAAACTACTGAAGTGATCTGACAGTGCTGAGTAACTCTCTCCACAGTACTTTCAACAAGAAGGGATGCAGAATAATGTCCTTCTGTGTTTTTTGATCCTGCAGTTATATGCACTACTAAGCTCCTTCTTAATTTTCAGACACTGGTATCAGTACTGTCCAAGATGGTAATGGAGAGAAGAAAGCAGAAAACTGTCAGTTGCTGGAAGAGCAAATTGATGGCTTGTCTGTGCAAATGGCTTCTTCGGTTCCAGCTGTTAAGGGAGAGGATGAAATGTCACCTGGTGACTTAGACTCTCTACATGATGAGTTCAATTGCTTAAATGATGCAAAGATGGCTTGGATCGTAAACCTGGTACCAATGCACTTGTTCGAGGGCCTCTAAATTACAGCGTGGCTGGAGATGACCAAAAACGAGTGATGGAGTCTACTTCTGAATCTGTGCCAAATTGATTTAAAATAACACCTACAATGTTGGAGGGAAGCGATGCTGGTATTAAAATCAGAGTGGTGAAAGAGGTTTGCAAACGTGGAAGAAGTAAGTTCTTTATTAGTGTATTAAAAATAGGCTAGGGGTACAGAAGACTTTTTCTTGAAATGAGGATCTATTTTGAAAATAAAACCTCAGATTTGGAATGATTTTTGATTACTCGTGTACAAGTAGTGGAAGAACAAGAAAGTAAGTACATGTATTCACAGTCCAACTTTATATCCTCACCGTCCTTACTGCAGTACTCTTAAGCAGGCTTAGTCACAGCACCATTCGTGTTTTCATAGTTGCTTCAGAGAAGAAAACACAGAAACCAATGAAAAAATACTGTTGTTTCACATCTAAGGTGTCCGGTTCATTCTTTTGCGCTACTTTTTTTTTTTTTTTTTGTTAAACTTTATACGAGACAATCGTGCTCATGCTCCACATAGATCGGTCATCTTGTAAAGAGTAGTTATCTTAAACCTCTGCTTTCAAAAATGACAGCTCTAGGTTGAAACATGGCTCGGTATCCCTTTGTTTCTATTAACTGCTGATCATGGCAGCGTGTTCGTGGAGATACAAGGCTTCTCTGCTGATTAAACCTAGTCTGCATTTTCCAAGGGCAGGTGTTTCTAGATACTGCTCTTTTAAGAGAAGAAAATTCAGCGTTACATTTGAATATCAGCTAATCGATATCACTTCAAATTATTGGTATGCTGGCTTTTTTTTCTTACGTGCATTACTGTATGCAGAAATGGGAAACTCTAGGCTTTGTTGTTTTTCCTTTGGCTGTTGAGATTTACTGAAAATGCATTTACAAGATCTGTTTCTAATATCTGTTTGGATCTCTTGTTTAAGATCGTGAAAAAAATCTTCTCTCTTCTTGAGGAGGTACGTACAAGGACGGATGGAAACTCAGAAGTATTTCATTGAATTTGCTATAAGGGAAGGAGCAAGGTTTGTATAGATACGAATGATTCGGAGTTAAACGCTAACGTTGTTCATGATAGCAAATCTCAGTCTTTTCCAAAACAAGTGTTTTGTTTTGACATACTTAAATTATTACAGTTTCAGCGGTCAAACTGCCGTTGTATTTTCTGAAGTAAATGGTCGTTACCTAGAGCTGAAGTGTGAAATAGAAAGATACGGGTGGTTATGGAAGAAAGACCCAGAATTTGCGTGGGTTGGGGAAAGATGGCTGTATCAAATTAAATTTGCCATTCTGATGTCAGAAATGAGGGAAGCTCTTCCATGCTGGAAACAGAGAGCCTCCGCTAATACTGTTTGTCGTGGCCAAATAATACTGAGTTATTTAACTGCTGTTTTTGGAAGAAGAAATGAAATTACTTCCCTAGGTTTAAAAATCGTGTCTTAATACAGCACTTAGAGAGAACGCTAGAGGAGCTAGAGTTCAACAGCCTACCCAACAGAGTTAATCAGGTGAACGGTAGATAATAGTGTACCAGCCAGAGGAATACGGACCGGGAATGAGTTTGCTGTGCCGCAGAAGAGTGGAAGAGGACGTAGCTGTTGCCCTCGCCATCCTGGCGGTCAAGTGATCTTACTGTCAGAGTCCGAGAAGAAGCAGCAGAGCTTTAACTTTACGAACCTCTATCGGCAGAAGCTGGGCTGTAACCTTAAGGACGTGCTACGAAAGGTGTGGCTTTTTTCCTGTGGAGGGTGCTCTTTGCTCAACAGGCTGAAAAAAATAACCATTGCTGCCCCTCCTGCAGGTGGTGAGAATTTACTCACTTGAATACTGTCATTAGCCGTTTTACGTGCAATAGGCAGTGGATCGCACTAAAATGGGGCACTGTCAAATGCACACAGTGTCTGCATTGTGGAGAGATCCCATCTGTTGTGTCCCCCCCCCCCCCCAATAAAAAACCAACCAACCAACCAAAACTCCCAGAAACACCTGCACTGGTAATACTGCATGTTGCCAGCACAGAGACGAGGGCCTTGTTCCCGAGAACTGCTAGCCATGCCTTTAAACTTGAGATTCAGCATAGATCGAGAGTAAAGAAACTGCTGTTGTGTTAATGAAAGCTAAAGACAGCCCTGTGACTGTTACCACTTGGTGGTTACTAAACAATCTACCTCAGACTCTCTTCTGTTTTTATCTGCAGACATTATGAAAGCGCACCTGAGGCTTCCCAGGTCCCTGACTTCAGTTCTCTTTCCTCCCGTGAGGAGGACGGGGATTCTTCAGGTGGCCTTGCCTTGGCACACGCTGTGCTTTGGAAGCACTAAAAAGAAATGCTTTTAAAAGTGTGCATTTATTTTAATGTTCATACAAAAGAGATTGGTTTTGAACAGTGTTGTTACCGGATCACTAATTTGATATTTTAACTGTATGCATTTTTTTGAACATAGGTGTGTGTGTGTGTGTGTGTGTGTATATATATATATATAAAAAAAAAAAAAAACGTTTTATTAATTCTCGTTAAGTGCCGATCTGAGGAGTCTGTAATGGGCAGCGCTGAATTCCTCAAATTGTCTGTCACCAACAGACCGCTAATATTTTTTGTGAAACCAGTCTGCATATCCTGAAACCCCACTTCTGGTAATAGCTGCGGAATGTGTTTGTTACTTACCTCCCGGTAGCACGTACCCTGGAGCACCTGCCTCATCAGTCAGCTCAGCCTGTACAGGGTGTACATTTTTGCTCCAAGGCTAAAGTGTTAAAGACACCAAGTTCCAGCTTACCAAATCCTTGGTTACCCGAGTTAATATCCTCCCTTCCGTTCCTCTTACTCTTTTGTTCAAAGGTAATGTTGTGAATCACAGAAAATGCAACGAAGACTGGAGCACCTGCACGTAATTAATATTTTCCTTTTAAACGGTAATATGCCAGTAGTAAGTGGCTCTTCAGATAATTTTATTTTCGGTTGTTCTCATTTAAAAACAGTCTCCTGCTCCTTTAACAGCTTTCTTTTAAAAGACAGGTTGAAGTTGTGCTGGCGTTAAGAAGCTCTTCACAAGGTACTGGGGCTGTCCTGAGGATTCCACTTGACCAGCCAGCAGAAGAGGCAGGGAAACATACTTACATTGATGGCCTGAACTTCTCTTCCTATTACTCTTTTTAGTACTAGCCAGCGTGTGTGAGACATCTTTTCCTTCTCCTGTGAAGCAGTGGGCTGGTCTTTCTGGAAGAGGTTGTTTGACCATTGGAATTACACCAGTGAGATTCAAGAAGGAAATAAAATCCAAAAGCAGCAGCGTATCTTTATTACTACGTTAAGTGAGAAAGTGACACTTGGAACGAACTCGTTATAAACAATTCTGAACTCTTTTCTTAGCGGGAACGTACTTGAAAAAAAAAACAAACGAACCACAGGAGTACCTTGGAATACATAGGGCGATTCATCCCTTCAGGATCATTACACGGCAGCTGTATGTCACCACAATACACCTCTTTTGCTTAATGGTGGACTTCTCAGAGGGAATTTACTTGGGTCAGGTATACTGTGTGTATGTGGTTTTATGCACGTAGAACTGCCTGTACTACACTATCTTTTAAATAGGTGGTGGTAAGAGGAGACAGCTTTCTTCTAGTAGATTCTTCCTTAAGTTTCTTTAGTGATTCCGGGGGCGCTCACTTGACCGTGATGTGCCTGACCTGGTTAGCATCTAAACCTCCTCCTCTGATGTGGTACAGCTGTCTGCTAAATTAGTTACAGAAAGATGGTGACTTTAACTCAGACAGTTCTCTCTTACCTCTCTATTGTTTTATCTGGATAATTTGAATTTGGATTAGATGCCTTACACTGAAACGGACGCGAGTCTGTGAGAAGAAAGCCAGGCGTCCTTGGAGACTGTGCCAATGAAAAGGGGAAGAAAAATGAGTGGAATAAATCTGAGTGCACATAGTCCTGCATCCCGAAGGGAGCACAGAAGGAAGGTTGCTTGCTTAGAAGAGCAGTGGATGCTTCGTGCCCGCCTTAAAGAGAATATTAACAGAGAGAATTCTTTGTAAGACAAGCTGCCCCGCGGGGTGTGGGTAGCAAATACGTTGGAAAAAATACAGCCACAAGCTCCGAATGGCACAGTAGGCGAGCTGTGATCCGCCCGACAAGGCCTCCCGCGGGCGCCCTCTGCCGCCACCTGCTGGTGGAAAACGAGTACTGCAGGCGGCCGAGGGGCGCGCATGCGCGGTGGCACCGGCGGGCGCCCTCTGCCGCCACCTGCTGCTGTTACTCGGGTACTGCAGGCGGCCGAGGGGCGCGCATGCGCGGTGGGGGTCCGGTGGCGCCCCCTGCCGCCACCTGCTGGTGGTGAAGGGGTACTGCAGGCAGCCGGGGGGCGCCCTCTGCCGCCACCTGCTGGTGGGAAGCGAGTACTGCAGGCTGCCGGGCGCCACGAATGCCGCATGACGCCCGTGGGCACCCTCTGCCGCCATCTGCTGGTGGAAAACGAGTACTGCAGGCGGCCGGGGGGCGCGCAACGCGCGGTGACGCCCGCGGGCGCCCTCTGCCGCCACCTGCTGGTGGGAAGCAAGTACTGCAGGCGGCCGGGGGACGCGCATGCGCCGTGGGGTCCGGTGGCGCCCTCTGCCGCCACCTGCTGGTGCAAAACGAATACTGCAGGCGGCCGGGGGACGCGCATGCGCGTTGGCACCCGCGGGCGCCCTCTGCCGCCACCTGCTGGTGGGAAGCGAGTACTGCAGGCGGCCGGGGGGCGCGCATGCGCGGTGACGCCCGCGTGCGCCCTCTACCGCCACCTGCTGGTGGGAAGCGAGTACTGCAGGCGGCCGGGGGGCGCGCATGCGCGGTGACGCCCGCGGGCGCCCTCTGCCGCCACCTGCTGGTTTTAATCGGGTACTGCAGGCGGCCGGGGGGCGCGCATGCGCGGTGACGCCCGCGGACGCCCTCTGCCGCCACCTGCTGGTTTTAATCGGGTACTGCAGGCGGCCGAGGGGCGCGCATGCGCGGTGACGCCCGCGGGCGCCCTCTGCCGCCACCTGCTGGTTTTAATCGGGTACTGCAGGCGGCCGGGGGGCGCGCATGCGCGGTGGGGCCCCGGGGGCGCCCTCTGCCGCCACCTGCTGGTTTTAATCGGGTATTGCAGGCGTCCGGGGGGCGCGCATGCGCGGTGACGCCCGCGGGCGCCCTCTGCCGCCACCTGCTGGTGGAGAACTAGTACTGCAGGCGGCCGAGGGGGGCGCATGCGCGGTGAGGCCCGGGGGCGCCCTCTGCCGCCTCCTGCTGGTGGAAAACGAGTACTGCAGGCGGCCGAGGGGGGCGCATGCGCGGTGGGGCCCGGGGGCGCCCTCTGCCGCCTCCTGCTGGTGGAAAACGAGTACTGCAGGCGGCCGTGGGGCCGTGCATGCGCGTTGCTTATTACGTCGTTGTTTTTTTTGCTGTGTAATTTCCTACGCTCCTAGATTTTTCTTCATATGTAAATCACACAGAATCACAGATCTTCTAGGTTGGAAGAGACCTCAAGATCATTGAGTCCAACCTCTGACCTAACACTAACGTTTGAGCTAATTCCCGTGGAAAATATTTCATTTACTTTCTTGGTTGTATTGTCCTTTCTATGTTCAAAGCTGAGGCATAAATACGGTAAATTTTGCTTCTAGAAACACCCCAGTTCTTTTGTCTGCACTCTGCATGCTGTAAACTAGGGATAGGCACAAAAAAAAACAAATAAATAAATAAATAAAAGAACACAGCTGCTGCTGCTCCTGCTCTCTTTCTTGTGGTTTGCCCCCTCCTCTTTCCCAGGTGATTGGGTTTGGGTGCTGGGCGGGGCCAAATGGTATAGGAGCCCCAGGCACGGCATCAGAGAGCTCCTTCTGCCCGGGCTGCTCTTTGGGGTCAGTGCTTTGTTGATGCTTCTGTTAGCTACATGCAGGGTTCTTTTGGTGGGTCAGGGTCTGGTACGATCTTTTAGAGGAAACCGATCTAGTAGTATGTGCATTTATTGCTTGAAGCTCTTTGGAGGTGATTAATTGTTATAGCACATTTATGGATAGGATGTCAATGTTATTTTGTGCGTTTGCTTTGTTGTTCTAGGTCCCTCGTGATTTTTGCAGGGTTACAGGGCAGATGCCACCAGATCTACCCCTTTTGTTGTTTTTGTTTTGTTTGATTTTTTTTTTTCTTGATTTTTCTTTTTCTTTTTTGGAAGGGGGTTTGGGATTTGAGCATCTCAATTTTGCGGGTTTGGGATTTGAGCGTCTTAATTTATTGGGTTAGGGGTTTTAGGCATAGGACTTCAGGGGTTTAGTGTGGTAAATAGTTTGGGTTAGGTCCGTAGGGGTTTCGAGGATGTTTAGGGATAGGGCTTGAGGCTTTTTTGTGTAAGGGCGGGAAGGGCTAGGGTTACAGTGAGTGCTGTTAAATGTAGTTCTCGAAAACTCGGCCTCTGATTGGCCGTGCTGGCTGTCCAGGGAATTCTGGTAGGTGTAGTTTTCCGGCACCAGGCTTCCGGTAGGCCGTGTTGACTGCCCGGAGCATGCCGGGAGATGTAGTTCTGGGACTCCGAACTTCCGGGAGGCCATGTTGGGTGCCCGGAGCATGCCGGGCAATGTAGTTCTGGGCCTCCGGACCTCCGGGAGGCCATGTTGAGCGCCCAGAGCATGCCTGGAAATGAAGTTCTCGGGAACCAGGGTTGGGCTTAGGGACTAGGGCTGGGGCTAGGGTTAGAGTTTAGGGTGAGGGTTGGGGTTAGGGTTAGGGCTAGTGAATGCTGGTTCTCTGTGTTTGCAGATGACGGTGAGCGTGTTTAAACTAATTCCAGTTGAAGAAGTTTCAGTTACTTGCTTGGTGCCGTTATCAGTTCAACATTAAAAGCTGCAGCAAAAGCAAAAGGGGATTTTTGCTTCTAGAAACACCACAGGTCTCTTGTCTGCTCTCTGAATGTTTTTGAGATAAAACAGATTTTAAAAAACAAAGGAAAGGAAAGGAAAACAAAACAAAACACAGCTGCTCCTTTTGCTCTCTTCCTACTTTCATGTGCTTTGCCCCTCCCCTTTCCCAGGTGATTGGGTTTGGGTGCTGGGCGGGGCTAAATGCTATATGAGCCCCAGGCATGCCATCAGAGAGCTCCTTCTGCCTGGGCTGCTCTTTTGGGGACAGTGCTTTGTTTTTCCTTCTGTCCGTTGCAGGGTTGTTTAGGCAGGCTGGAGTCTATGGATTTCTGGATTTTAAGTGCTTGGAATTCACTTAGGAGAGGGATGTTTAGTAGGGGCTGCTGGCTCAGTTTGGGGCGCGGTTGTCACTGCAGTTATTTTCCTACAGCCAATAGAGTAAAATTCCAGTTTGCCTTTTAGAGGTGCTATAAGTGGGTAAAGAGAACAGATGGAAGCGTGTGCCACGTGGGGTAGGCAAGCGGCTGAGGTACAGGAGGGGATGAGAGCATGTGATTTTTTTTCTGGGGATGAAATGGACTCAATTTTGTTGGTGTATAATCTGTTCTGCTCCTAGATTTTTCTTTCAATGTGAAGAAAAGTTTGAGCTAATTCCAGGTAAGAAAGTTCCAGTTACTTGCTGGGTCGTATTGTCCTTTTAATATTCAAAGCTACAGCAAAAGCGTGGGGATTGTTGCTTCTAGAAACACCCCAGTTTTCTTGTCTGCACTCTGCATGCCGTTGAGCTAAAGCAGACTAAAAAATAAATAAATACAGGAAACACACACACAAAAACCAACAATAACAAAAACAACAACAACAAAAAAAACACACCATTGGGTGATGTGTTGTGAACGCAACGATCATTTAATCCCTTTGTTTTCCCAGGTGGTGTGGATGATACTGGTTGCACTGTTGGAGCTTGGATTTGGAGAGGAACAGGTGAGCATAGTTGTATGTTGCATCAGCAGTAGTCAGTGTTGTGGAGAAGGTGGGCATCATGACCGGCATGCTAGTGAATGCTGGTACTCTGTTTTTGCAGCTGATGATGAGCCTGGCAATTGACTAAGATGACGACCAGTGCCTGTGTATTTCTTGAGGCGGAGGGAATTTACCATGCAGCAACCTGAGAGCTAAGTTGGGGGGCACCTGGTATTTGCATATCTGGGGTGGCTAATGGGAGCTGGGAGCCAGAGCAGCGTGGAGCCAGCTGGCTGAAAATACTTGGTGCCGCTGCGAGGGTGGTTCAGGCTGGGTCACGTTCAGGCTGCTTGTGGCTGGGTCACCAGGCTAATAGAAGCAGCGGGATTATTTTGTAGCGTGAGTGCGTGCGCCAGGCAGGACAGTTTCCTTCTGTTCGTCTGTCCTGTAGTGTTGCTTCTGCAATGTCTGTTCTGTGCTTCTCGGGTCTTGATATCCTTCTAGCTTTTTACACTGGACAGACCAGACAGGCGACTTGGTAGCGGTGCTGAAGGGCCTCAGTGCTTGTTTTGTCATCGTGGCTCTGATCCGAGCACTTCTTGTCTTGCAGTCGCTGCTTGAAGTGCAGTTCTGTTTCAGGTCTCGTGCATCATATTCGGTTTGAGATCGCATCTGTTTCCATCCTCGCTCTTGTGGAAGTCATCTGGGCCGCATCAGGAGCTCTTGCTTGGGAATTGATTTCCTAAGCGTCGTCTTATGTGATTAAGGAGGTATTGGGGAGGCAAGGACAGTCCCCAGACAAGGACTGTATATCTCGAAACAAGACACCGGAACTCACGATAAGGAAGCGGCAGACGGACAGAGAAACAAATGTAAGGACTATAAATCTCAAAACTGGACGTTGGAATTCATTATAAAGACACAACAAAGGGAAGAATTAGCAACAGCCAGCTCTTGCGATTAAGAAACATGCCAACTCAGCGGATTCCTGACCAAAGGTGAAAAGTACAATGTGAGGAAGACTCGGGGTCTTCCTCCCAAAGACCCCTGCCCACGTCCCAAAGGCCCCTGCCCACAGTTCTTGGGAGGCTCTACTCAGGCGCAAGGTGCCAAAAGGCTAATTAGCATGAGAAGCGAGGGAAGGCGGGGGTAGGCAATGAATATGTATAGGCGCCGGTAGAATATTGATAGATTGATTGTATAAATTCAAGACTGCTTTCTGCTTTGGGTATGCACGATAGGTGGAGAGATCCCCCCGTGCATCCAGCGCTGCAATAAAGAATATACCGCTTAAAGGAATTTCGGCTTCGATCTTTGAATCATATGGGTTTTTCAGTCCCCATCCTTCTGGTCTCTTGTCTTGAAGGAAGGCTTTTTAGGCCTCCATCACCCCAGTTCTGGCAGTGTCTTCCAGTCGCGTGTCGTGACATTTGAGTCTCTCCTTGGGTCTGGTGCAGAGCACCTGTTGTGACTTGCTGTTGCCATAGGGCTTCCCTCCGGGGGTCACTTTTTCTTGCGCCTTGTGTTGTGTGTTTTGTTTGTAGTGTTTGTGGCGTGGCTGTGTGTGTATGTGTTTGGTCTGGAGCTGTCCTGCCTGGCAGTTAGTGATGACAGCTAACGTGGCAGTGCATGGGTGTGCTAATACATTGTCCGGACTGTGTTGGCGAAGACATCTGGTCTGCCTCTGGGCACGTACTGAAGGGCAGCAGGCACAGTCATCTCTGTGGTGTTTGTCAGATGTGCGTGTGGGGGGGAAGAGTTGAGCTGCTTGTGAGCAGCTGCTCGCATAGTGCTTGAACGGTGTGCTTGAGGAGGAGGTCTGTGGAATCTTGAAAGCTTACAGATAAGGGGTTTTTGAAACTTTTATTTTTATTTCTCTCCTGTCCCCAGTAGAGCGTAAACCTTTGGAGGAACCTGTCACAGGAAAGAGCTCCTTCCGGAACTGTTCAGCGCTCCGTAGGCAGCTCGGTGACTGGCTTGGTCTACTTCTGAGGTGTGCTGAGGTATGGGGGCTGCTGTTTTGAAATGATAATATTGTAAGCGGGGTCCCTTTGTGTTGTTGAGGGATGGGTGCTAATGCTGGCAGCTGAATGATTATCTTGTGACCGTTTTCATTTGTTAAAGCTGAAACACAGTGTACAACGCGGGACTTGACCGGAGCTGCTTTTGGCAAGGTGAGCGATGAACAGATGTAGCAGGTACTTTAGGGGTGCAGTTGTCACTGCAGTTACTTAACTGCACAAAGTACAGTAAAAATCCTGTTGATATTTCAGGGGTGTTGTAGCTGGCCTAAGAGAGCAGATGGAAGCATCTGCCTCGAGGGCAGGTGAGGGAGCAGAGGTTAGGGAGCAGATGAGAGTAACTGTCCCAGCTGTGCTGTGGCTTTGGATGCTGCTTCAGCCTATGCTTTTCTTTTTGTTTCACAGGTGTGTCGCACAGGCTCAGAGGGGCCAAGCTGCACTCTGAAGAGCAGCACGGGAAGGGCGGGCTGTTTGTGAGCTGGATTGGAGCAGAACTGCCAAGTAGCACGAGGTGACTGCGAAGGGTCTTGCTTTGCAGGTGCCATGGCAGGCTCTCCACAGAAGCGGTTGAGGATTTGAGAGGAGGTTGCAGATCATCGAGGAGCGACACGTGCAGGGACGGCTTGAAAACGGTATGGCTGCTTTCTCTTCTGTTTATCAGGTGTCCCAGGCGACGTGGGCTGTGATGTTAGCCTTTAGGATCGGAACAAAGCAGGTGCTGATGGCGGTCTTCTTCGGTAGGCAAAGAGGTGCCCGAAGCCCCCTCCTGTGCAGCCTGAGCACGCCTCGCTGAGGATGAAGCTTGCTTTCCAGCAGTTCTGGAAACTGTGTTGAGGCTGAAATGCTGCGTCTGTGTTCGGGTTGGGGTTGCACCTTGGTGAGTGTAGGGATGGGTTTTAAGTGGGTGCAGCGGAGGGCCCGGCCCCAGTGTCCTGTAGTGTGTTTTGACCCATCAGCATAGCCTTTTGGTTCTCAGATAGCCTGCTGAAGGAAGTGATTTTTGCTGCGAGTGGAACGGAATTGATTTTGTTGGCGTATAATCTGTTCTGCTCCTAGATTTTTCTTTCTGCGTAAATAAAAGTTTGAGCTAATTCGAGCTGAAAAAGCTTCAGTTACTTGCTTGGTTGTGTTGTCCTTTCAATATTCAAAGCTGCAGCGAAAGCATGGGGATTGTTGCTTCTAGAAACACCCCAGTTCTCCTGTCTGCCCTCTGCATGCTGTTGAGCTAAGCCTTATAAATAAGTAAATAAACCACAGCTGCTGCTCCTCCTCTTTCTACTTTCATGTGCTTTGCCCCTCCCCTTTCCCAGGTGATTGGGTTTGGGTGCTGGGTGGGACCAAAAGGTATATGAGCCCCAAGTATGCCGTCAGAGAGCTCCTTCTGCCTGGGCTGCTCTTTGGGGGTAAGTGCTTTGTTTTTCCTTCAGTCAGTTGCCGGGTTCTCTAGGCAGGCTGGAGTCTATGGATTTCTGGAATTCTAAGGGCTTGGAATTCACTTCATAGAGGGATATGTAGCAGAGGTTGCTGGCTCACTTTTTTTTTGGGATGGTGGGATACGCTCCTGTGTTTGATCTGTATTTTAATCTCTAGATGAATCAACCCACTTGTGTAACTCTCCAGAGGACTAAAACCAGCTTGATGACATGCTACAAGAGGCTTGACCGTGTTGGTGCAGTATTACCAAGAGACTGAGCGGGGTCACCTTTTTCATCTGCAAAGGGTATGTCTGCCATTACCCCTGCCGGGGCTGCTATGCATTCATGGCCTTGTGGCATTTGTGGACTTCAGTTTGTTTGTTTGTTTGTTTGTTTTATTTGTCTGGCTCTGGTCTCTGTGTTTGAGTCCTCTGCATGTGCCGCACTGTTTGCGTATCCATTGTGGATGTGACCTTCTCTCTTTGTTTCTTGTAGCTCAGGGCGTAGGCACGGAAGCTTGAACGAAGCATGAGGGTGAGTGGACAGCAGTGGGGGCCCCGAGTTGCTCGGTGGACTGTGTGAGTCTGCTTCAGCTGTCGGGCCGGCTTTGCAAGTGCCTTGCGACAGCAGAGTACGTCTCCTGCCACGTTTCTGACACGTGCCAGACGTCAGCGGTTCCAGGGTTCCAGTTCCTGAAATGCTGGAGATGCTCGGAGCACGAGAGGAGCTGGGGCGGCTTCGGGGGGCTGGGGGAGAGGGGACAGGGGAGAGGGGGGCGGCTGCGGCGGCGGGGGGGGGCAGAGAGGGCAGCAGGAGGAGGTGCCGTTGCGTGCGCGTGGCCGACGCCCCTCTGGATTGGCTGGAGTGCTCCGTCCCGAGGCATGCTGGGAGCTGTAGTTCTGCGCTGCCGGGCGGCCACGTGGGCTCCGGGCTGCGCGGCCGGGCCGGGGCCGGGCCGTGCGCGCCGGGAGGCGCAGGTTGCCGCTGGCGGCGAGCGCGGTTGCCGGCGGTGAGGCGAGCGAGAGCCTCCGGGGGTGCCTCCTCGGAGCGTCGGGCCGGGAGGGGCGGGGGGTGTTGAGGCCGGGCGCGGGTCCTCGCTGCGCTTGATCGTTGGGCTGCGCCGCGCCGCGCCTCGGAGGCTTTCCTCTCCCTGCGTCCTGACAGCCGGCTCTCTCCTTGTGCTGCGGTTCACCGGGGCAGAAGCAGCTCCCCGCCGCTAGGACCCCTGCGGGGTTTGTTGCCGAGCGAAGGTGGCGCACCGGGTAAAGCGAGGAAAGCCGCAGCTGGCGTGCTGCGGTCGCAGGGTTCTCAGGAGAGAGAGCAGCCCGTCCGTCCCGACTGCCCAGGTAAGTCGCAGCGACCTCGGGGTGGAATCAAGGCGTGCTCGTAAGCTTCCTGCAGCCCCGGCTCAAAGGCTTCATTGAATTTGCGGAAGCGCGAGCTGCTCGGCGCTGGGAAGCGCAAAGGGAAGGAAGGCACGTAGTGCCTGCCGAGTCGTAGTAGCCTCTTAGACCTAGAATGAACTGGCCTGTCAGGCTCTGTCTGTTGCTCAGTCTTTGGTACGAGAGGCTAAACTTTGTCCCGCCTCAGCTTTCGGAGTTGTCCTAGGAATAGACCGGTGCTTGCGGGGCTTTCCAGGACGCTGGTTGCGGTCAGTGAGGACAGACGTGAGAGGCAATTTCTGTCTGTCTGTCTGTCTGTCTCTTGGTTATGTCCCAAGAGTTTTGCTTGAACTGTGTGCAATAAAGGAGGCCTTGGGCCTGTACTGAGCAGCGAGAGAGAGCAAAACTCTGCGTAAGCACTGGCCGTGGCAACGTTGCTTGGGAGTTGAGCGGCTGGGGGTCTTTCCAGAGGTGGGGGGTCTTCCCAGCGGAACTCGGTACGCAGGCAGAAACGTGACCTTCGAGGTCTTTGTTTGTCTTGCGCTGCAGCTGTGGTATTTGCCCCATAACTGTATGGAGTTGCTGAATTCTAGAGGGGATGATGATAGAGACGTCCCTGGTTCAGCCTTTTTTTGCCGCAGTCCTTGCAGAAGTTGTGGAAAAATGAGTAGTATCCTTCTCTTTAAGTTCACCTTTTAAAGAGTTCTTCCTGCAGACTCCTGTCTCCGTGGTTTAGGTACGTGATTTGTGTGAAACAGAGCCAGGCTTTCCTGTTAACGAGTGCCCTGATTGAAATTCCCTGTTGTTGGAGAACAAGAACCATCAGTGGTGCTTGGCAGTTTAAAACCTCTTGGCTTACGCAAAGGCTAACTTGCCAAAGCGAATGGGAAGTAGCCTAAAGTTCAGTAAATGCGCTGAATAGAAAAGGCCGTCTTCTTGACGGGAAAAGAGCTTTGCAGAACGTGAGCTTTGTTTCCCGTAGGGCTCCCTGCTTGCCCACCTGTTCAGCGATTACTGCAGGCTTTGACTGGTCCCCTCAGGCCCAATATCGCACACGTGCTGTGCTGCAGACGGTGCCTTAGCTTCCTTGCCGTCTCGTGCTGCGTTACTTGTACCTGCGGAAAACTTACTTCAGTGTCACAGAAACCCCGTGGGAAGCGTTCCCGACTCACGCCGGTAGGACCATCCCGTCGCGGCTGGTAAAATCCAGGAGCAGGACGATGCTTGGAAGAACGTCACCTATGGAGGAGAAGACAACAGTCTCCTTCCTGTTAGGCAACAGGTTTCCAAGACTGGTTTCCCCACCCCCCTGTGCGTTTTGAAGGAGGCAGTCCCTAAGCTGATGCAATCCAACTATCCAACTGCATCTAAGATGCTGGTTGTTACTTCCATAAGCTATAAAGGAACTTAATGTGTTCTGTGTTTTTAGGTCGAGGCTCGTGTGCGTGAGTTTGGCTTGTCGCGATGGCCGGTGTAGATGATCGCTCACGTGCCCCAAAGCTCCTTGTGCTGATGCTGGATCTGCCCCACGGTAAAGGACCGCATGCTGTGTGTTCAGCTTTTCTTCCTTACCGTGTCGTCCGTATGTATGTATGTATTTACTTCTCTGAAGGAAAGGGTGGATTTTTCGTGGGTCCCTCTGTGCGCGTCTCGAACCAGGCTGCAGTAAATACGCGTAAGCGAGTAGGCTGCTGCAGCGCGTCCTGGACAGTATCAGGGTGCTACTCTGCTAGCAGTGGAGAGCTGGGTGAAGGTGCCCAGGGTAAGGGCTTGTTCTGCCTCAAGTTGAACAGAAAGTTTCAGGAGTTGAGCATCCCAGGGGATGTTTGTAGGACTGCTGTTAGACGATAAAGGTTCGGATGGCTGTCGACGAAGGGGATTTTGTTGGTTCTTTTTCGATAGCTGTTCCTGCCAAAGATCGCGTCGGTCACAAAAGGTAGTAGTAACCTTGCGGTTTCTATGTTCTGTAGCGTTTGTACTAAAATACACTGGCAGATGAATAAATGAGCAGGTACAAATACACGTGACTCTGTAGCTGAGACTAAATAACGTGCAGTTTCTTCTGTGTTTTATCTTTCAAAGCACATTGTTGCTGAGCGCCTGAGCTTTTTGCTCGCATTACCGAGGAAAGGAATGGCAGTGCTTCTTCCCCCCTCATCTCTCTTTTTTTTTTTTTTTTTTTTTCCCCCCCCCTCTCTTCTTCCTCGATGACAGGGTACTCAATGTTTTCCTCGGATGTCCACGTGAAAAACGAAATAAATAAATAAATGCTGATGGTGAAGACACTGACAGAATTGGGTGACATTTTCAAGGTAGAGGAGGGGCGAAGAATGTGGAAATTCCTGGTACATTAGTGGTGCTCTGTTAACAAAACTGACGTATACGCCACTTGCTGTTCCTAGTTTTTTGGTTTGGTTTTCCTTTCAGTAGTCTCCCCGAAGGCTTTTGCGGACACACGGTGTATCTTTTCTGTTCTTCCAGTATTCGTTTGTCAGGAAAGACGACCATGCAATCCGAGGGCTGTGGACAACCATCTACCAGGTGGTTGTTGCAGCCTCCATCGGTCATGTTATTTGTGCTTTTAGCTCGCCCTCTCCTATATCTTGAGTTGAATTTCTTTTTTTTTTTTTTTTTTTTGGCAACGCTATGTTTGCAGTGATAGCATTGCTGCCGAGGTATTTTTGACTAAAAATGATCTTAACTGTAGTAGTGAATTCACAGAGTGTGGCTTTGTGTAACGACTCCCGCGATCACAACTTTTTTTTTTTTTTTTTTTCCTTTGTCACAGATAGGAGGAAAGCTCTTTCCGGAGAGATGGAAAGAAAGTTGTTTCAGAATACGTTCAGAATGTCTGAAGTTGTTTTGGAATTTTTTTTTGTTTTGTTTTTTTTTTTTTAGTAGTTAACGGTAGTACAGCCCACAGAGCAATTTCTTTGTGCGTGAGAACTCGCGGGTTAACTGAAAGTTACTTGTTTTATTATAAAACTAGGATTTGAAGCCACGGGCATTCAGAAATGCATATGATATGTCTTGTCACAATCTTCTAGATCAGCTAACCGGAATGAGAACCAATCTTCTGAAAACACACAGGGATATCGTGGGGCAGGATGAAGGTAAATGGACACAATTATTTATTAATATTCTGGTACAGCTATTTAATTCACCTAAGTAGTGTTTCTGTCCTCGGTGTGGGAGAGGAAGTAGACTTTGCATCGTTTCTTGGGTCAGTCGTCCTTCCCTAGATTCCGAAGGAAAAGAATGAAATTTCTGCCTTCTGTCACAAAACATGTTGTGCGTGCTTGGAATTTGAAAATTCAGTTTCATGGGTGAGCTTTCCTGTGCAACAGGATGCAGTAGATGTTCTTATAGTGATGGTGAAAGGAAAGAGGGGCTTTATTTGCCTTTTGCTTTTCCTTTGTTTTGTAGAGGGAGGAAATAGTGATTTCTAGATCTTAAATGCTAACACTGGAAATGGAAGCATGCGAGGCTTGTATTTCCTTAGTCTTAAGGTAGACTAAATTTAGATACCTTGTTCTGCTGCAGACTGCCTTCACGGCGTTCCTGTTGCTCAAAGGGGAAATCATCAGGAGTAGTTGAAAATGATGCCTTCACCCCTTCGGGAGATTGATCCAGATCAACCAAAAAGGCTTCTTCATACACTTGGCAGTCTGTTCAAACAGGATGAGAAGGTAGGAGAAGTCTTGCTATCTGCTGTATCATTATTTGAAAAGTAACTGAATTGTAACACGGAGGCAAATACTCTGGTAGTGAATTGACGAAGCAATTGTTTTTTACTTATATTAAAAAAAAAAAAAAAAGTCTTTTCAGGGTACGATGATAGATGAAGCAGATAAATTTGTTGCTGGGCCTCAGAATAAGATCAAGCGTCCTGGAGAGCCCAATACTCCAGCATCACTAAAGAGAGAAGGCGTAGCACGTCGCCGCTATTGCGACGGCCACAGTCACTGTTGTGACAAACCATGTTGGTGGGAAAGGGCCACCCTGTGCTGCTGGATCTCCGTCACCATATCTGAACCTCAAAGGCATGCCAACAAATAAAGGTGTGTTGGAGTTGTTGTAGTACAGGAACTTGTGTGGTCATAAATGGACATAGTGTGCAGGAAAAAAAAAAAAAGGTCTCCGTGCTTTCTGTGTTAATTCAAAAGGACACGTAAGTTTTAGAGTTAATTGGGACTGAATTTCTTTGGTCGGCTTAGACAAACAGGCTGTTGCTATAGGTAACGAAGTCCTGAATGAGCAATAATTTGGAACTGTTTCTAAAAAGTGCTGAAACCTTTCACCACGATGGTTTGGCGGTAGCAAGGATTTCATTTCAGCTTTTAATTCTCATTTGTGTATTCTATAGTGGGGAAGGGAGAAGTGGGGAAGGAAAGTGTGTAAAAAAAAAAAAAAAAAAAAAAATTTAAATTTCTCACAAATAGTAATTTACCCACCTGTTGCAGCAGAGTCGAAAGAAAAATTTGCTGGAACTGGGGGAAGGAGGGGAAACTTTAGTTTGCTTTAGTCACTGAAATGGGAATACAGCAAATAACTTCACGACAGTCATATGAGACGGTAGCAGCCCAAAAGGAGGTATTCCTGTGGTTGCGTCAAAGGGTGAATAAAACTACTGAAGTGATCTGACAGTGCTGAGTAACTCTCTCCACAGTACTTTCAACAAGAAGGGATGCAGAATAATGTCCTTCTGTGTTTTTTGATCCTGCAGTTATATGCACTACTAAGCTCCTTCTTAATTTTCAGACACTGGTATCAGTACTGTCCAAGATGGTAATGGAGAGAAGAAAGCAGAAAACTGTCAGTTGCTGGAAGAGCAAATTGATGGCTTGTCTGTGCAAATGGCTTCTTCGGTTCCAGCTGTTAAGGGAGAGGATGAAATGTCACCTGGTGACTTAGACTCTCTACATGATGAGTTCAATTGCTTAAATGATGCAAAGATGGCTTGGATCGTAAACCTGGTACCAATGCACTTGTTCGAGGGCCTCTAAATTACAGCGTGGCTGGAGATGACCAAAAACGAGTGATGGAGTCTACTTCTGAATCTGTGCCAAATTGATTTAAAATAACACCTACAATGTTGGAGGGAAGCGATGCTGGTATTAAAATCAGAGTGGTGAAAGAGGTTTGCAAACGTGGAAGAAGTAAGTTCTTTATTAGTGTATTAAAAATAGGCTAGGGGTACAGAAGACTTTTTCTTGAAATGAGGATCTATTTTGAAAATAAAACCTCAGATTTGGAATGATTTTTGATTACTCGTGTACAAGTAGTGGAAGAACAAGAAAGTAAGTACATGTATTCACAGTCCAACTTTATATCCTCACCGTCCTTACTGCAGCACTCTTAAGCAGGCTTAGTCACAGCACCATTCGTGTTTTCATAGTTGCTTCAGAGAAGAAAACACAGAAACCAATGAAAAAATACTGTTGTTTCACATCTAAGGTGTCCGGTTCATTCTTTTGCGCTACTTTTTTTTTTTTTTTGTTAAACTTTATACGAGACAATCGTGCTCATGCTCCACATAGATCGGTCATCTTGTAAAGAGTAGTTATCTTAAACCTCTGCTTTCAAAAATGACAGCTCTAGGTTGAAACATGGCTCGGTATCCCTTTGTTTCTATTAACTGCTGATCATGGCAGCGTGTTCGTGGAGATACAAGGCTTCTCTGCTGATTAAACCTAGTCTGCATTTTCCAAGGGCAGGTGTTTCTAGATACTGCTCTTTTAAGAGAAGAAAATTCAGCGTTACATTTGAATATCAGCTAATCGATATCACTTCAAATTATTGGTATGCTGGCTTTTTTTTCTTACGTGCATTACTGTATGCAGAAATGGGAAACTCTAGGCTTTGTTGTTTTTCCTTTGGCTGTTGAGATTTACTGAAAATGCATTTACAAGATCTGTTTCTAATATCTGTTTGGATCTCTTGTTTAAGATCGTGAAAAAAATCTTCTCTCTTCTTGAGGAGGTACGTACAAGGACGGATGGAAACTCAGAAGTATTTCATTGAATTTGCTATAAGGGAAGGAGCAAGGTTTGTATAGATACGAATGATTCGGAGTTAAACGCTAACGTTGTTCATGATAGCAAATCTCAGTCTTTTCCAAAACAAGTGTTTTGTTTTGACATACTTAAATTATTACAGTTTCAGCGGTCAAACTGCCGTTGTATTTTCTGAAGTAAATGGTCGTTACCTAGAGCTGAAGTGTGAAATAGAAAGATACGGGTGGTTATGGAAGAAAGACCCAGAATTTGCGTGGGTTGGGGAAAGATGGCTGTATCAAATTAAATTTGCCATTCTGATGTCAGAAATGAGGGAAGCTCTTCCATGCTGGAAACAGAGAGCCTCCGCTAATACTGTTTGTCGTGGCCAAATAATACTGAGTTATTTAACTGCTGTTTTTGGAAGAAGAAATGAAATTACTTCCCTAGGTTTAAAAATCGTGTCTTAATACAGCACTTAGAGAGAACGCTAGAGGAGCTAGAGTTCAACAGCCTACCCAACAGAGTTAATCAGGTGAACGGTAGATAATAGTGTACCAGCCAGAGGAATACGGACCGGGAATGAGTTTGCTGTGCCGCAGAAGAGTGGAAGAGGACGTAGCTGTTGCCCTCGCCATCCTGGCGGTCAAGTGATCTTACTGTCAGAGTCCGAGAAGAAGCAGCAGAGCTTTAACTTTACGAACCTCTATCGGCAGAAGCTGGGCTGTAACCTTAAGGACGTGCTACGAAAGGTGTGGCTTTTTTCCTGTGGAGGGTGCTCTTTGCTCAACAGGCTGAAAAAAATAACCATTGCTGCCCCTCCTGCAGGTGGTGAGAATTTACTCACTTGAATACTGTCATTAGCCGTTTTACGTGCAATAGGCAGTGGATCGCACTAAAATGGGGCACTGTCAAATGCACACAGTGTCTGCATTGTGGAGAGATCCCATCTGTTGTGTCCCCCCCCCCCCCCCCCCCCCCCCCCCCCAATAAAAAACCAACCAACCAACCAAAACTCCCAGAAACACCTGCACTGGTAATACTGCATGTTGCCAGCACAGAGACGAGGGCCTTGTTCCCGAGAACTGCTAGCCATGCCTTTAAACTTGAGATTCAGCATAGATCGAGAGTAAAGAAACTGCTGTTGTGTTAATGAAAGCTAAAGACAGCCCTGTGACTGTTACCACTTGGTGGTTACTAAACAATCTACCTCAGACTCTCTTCTGTTTTTATCTGCAGACATTATGAAAGCGCACCTGAGGCTTCCCAGGTCCCTGACTTCAGTTCTCTTTCATCCCGTGAGGAGGACGGGGATTCTTCAGGTGGCCTTGCCTTGGCACACGCTGTGCTTTGGAAGCACTAAAAAGAAATGCTTTTAAAAGTGTGCATTTATTTTAATGTTCATACAAAAGAGATTGGTTTTGAACAGTGTTGTTACCGGATCACTAATTTGATATTTTAACTGTATGCATTTTTTTGAACATAGGTGTGTGTGTGTGTGTGTGTGTGTATATATATATATATAAAAAAAAAAAAAACGTTTTATTAATTCTCGTTAAGTGCCGATCTGAGGAGTCTGTAATGGGCAGCGCTGAATTCCTCAAATTGTCTGTCACCAACAGACCGCTAATATTTTTTGTGAAACCAGTCTGCATATCCTGAAACCCCACTTCTGGTAATAGCTGCGGAATGTGTTTGTTACTTACCTCCCGGTAGCACGTACCCTGGAGCACCTGCCTCATCAGTCAGCTCAGCCTGTACAGGGTGTACATTTTTGCTCCAAGGCTAAAGTGTTAAAGACACCAAGTTCCAGCTTACCAAATCCTTGGTTACCCGAGTTAATATCCTCCCTTCCGTTCCTCTTACTCTTTTGTTCAAAGGTAATGTTGTGAATCACAGAAAATGCAACGAAGACTGGAGCACCTGCACGTAATTAATATTTTCCTTTTAAACGGTAATATGCCAGTAGTAAGTGGCTCTTCAGATAATTTTATTTTCGGTTGTTCTCATTTAAAAACAGTCTCCTGCTCCTTTAACAGCTTTCTTTTAAAAGACAGGTTGAAGTTGTGCTGGCGTTAAGAAGCTCTTCACAAGGTACTGGGGCTGTCCTGAGGATTCCACTTGACCAGCCAGCAGAAGAGGCAGGGAAACATACTTACATTGATGGCCTGAACTTCTCTTCCTATTACTCTTTTTAGTACTAGCCAGCGTGTGTGAGACATCTTTTCCTTCTCCTGTGAAGCAGTGGGCTGGTCTTTCTGGAAGAGGTTGTTTGACCATTGGAATTACACCAGTGAGATTCAAGAAGGAAATAAAATCCAAAAGCAGCAGCGTATCTTTATTACTACGTTAAGTGAGAAAGTGACACTTGGAACGAACTCGTTATAAACAATTCTGAACTCTTTTCTTAGCGGGAACGTACTTGAAAAAAAAAACAAACGAACCACAGGAGTACCTTGGAATACATAGGGCGATTCATCCCTTCAGGATCATTACACGGCAGCTGTATGTCACCACAATACACCTCTTTTGCTTAATGGTGGACTTCTCAGAGGGAATTTACTTGGGTCAGGTATACTGTGTGTATGTGGTTTTATGCACGTAGAACTGCCTGTACTACACTATCTTTTAAATAGGTGGTGGTAAGAGGAGACAGCTTTCTTCTAGTAGATTCTTCCTTAAGTTTCTTTAGTGATTCCGGGGGCGCTCACTTGACCGTGATGTGCCTGACCTGGTTAGCATCTAAACCTCCTCCTCTGATGTGGTACAGCTGTCTGCTAAATTAGTTACAGAAAGATGGTGACTTTAACTCAGACAGTTCTCTCTTACCTCTCTATTGTTTTATCTGGATAATTTGAATTTGGATTAGAGCAGCGGAGGGAAAAGATGCCTTACACTGAAACGGACGCGAGTCTGTGAGAAGAAAGCCAGGCGTCCTTGGAGACTGTGCCAATGAAAAGGGGAAGAAAAATGAGTGGAATAAATCTGAGTGCACATAGTCCTGCATCCCGAAGGGAGCACAGAAGGAAGGTTGCTTGCTTAGAAGAGCAGTGGATGCTTCGTGCCCGCCTTAAAGAGAATATTAACAGAGAGAATTCTTTGTAAGACAAGCTGCCCCGCGGGGTGTGGGTAGCAAATACGTTGGAAAAAATACAGCCACAAGCTCCGAATGGCACAGTAGGCGAGCTGTGATCCGCCCGACAAGGCCTCCCGCGGGCGCCCTCTGCCGCCACCTGCTGGTGGAAAACGAGTACTGCAGGCGGCCGAGGGGCGCGCATGCGCGGTGGGGGTCCGGTGGCGCCCCCTGCCGCCACCTGCTGGTGGTGAAGGGGTACTGCAGGCAGCCGGGGGGCGCCCTCTGCCGCCACCTGCTGGTGGGAAGCGAGTACTGCAGGCTGCCGGGCGCCACGAATGCCGCATGACGCCCGTGGGCACCCTCTGCCGCCATCTGCTGGTGGAAAACGAGTACTGCAGGCGGCCGGGGGGCGCGCAACGCGCGGTGACGCCCGCGGGCGCCCTCTGCCGCCACCTGCTGGTGGGAAGCAAGTACTGCAGGCGGCCGGGGGACGCGCATGCGCCGTGGGGTCCGGTGGCGCCCTCTGCCGCCACCTGCTGGTGCAAAACGAATACTGCAGGCGGCCGGGGGACGCGCATGCGCGTTGGCACCCGCGGGCGCCCTCTGCCGCCACCTGCTGGTGGGAAGCGAGTACTGCAGGCGGCCGGGGGGCGCGCATGCGCGGTGACGCCCGCGTGCGCCCTCTACCGCCACCTGCTGGTGGGAAGCGAGTACTGCAGGCGGCCGGGGGGCGCGCATGCGCGGTGACGCCCGCGGGCGCCCTCTGCCGCCACCTGCTGGTTTTAATCGGGTACTGCAGGCGGCCGGGGGGCGCGCATGCGCGGTGACGCCCGCGGACGCCCTCTGCCGCCACCTGCTGGTTTTAATCGGGTACTGCAGGCGGCCGAGGGGCGCGCATGCGCGGTGACGCCCGCGGGCGCCCTCTGCCGCCACCTGCTGGTTTTAATCGGGTACTGCAGGCGGCCGGGGGGCGCGCATGCGCGGTGGGGCCCCGGGGGCGCCCTCTGCCGCCACCTGCTGGTTTTAATCGGGTATTGCAGGCGTCCGGGGGGCGCGCATGCGCGGTGACGCCCGCGGGCGCCCTCTGCCGCCACCTGCTGGTGGAGAACTAGTACTGCAGGCGGCCGAGGGGGGCGCATGCGCGGTGAGGCCCGGGGGCGCCCTCTGCCGCCTCCTGCTGGTGGAAAACGAGTACTGCAGGCGGCCGAGGGGGGCGCATGCGCGGTGGGGCCCGGGGGCGCCCTCTGCCGCCTCCTGCTGGTGGAAAACGAGTACTGCAGGCGGCCGTGGGGCCGTGCATGCGCGTTGCTTATTACGTCGTTGTTTTTTTTGCTGTGTAATTTCCTACGCTCCTAGATTTTTCTTCATATGTAAATCACACAGAATCACAGATCTTCTAGGTTGGAAGAGACCTCAAGATCATTGAGTCCAACCTCTGACCTAACACTAACGTTTGAGCTAATTCCCGTGGAAAATATTTCATTTACTTTCTTGGTTGTATTGTCCTTTCTATGTTCAAAGCTGAGGCATAAATACGGTAAATTTTGCTTCTAGAAACACCCCAGTTCTTTTGTCTGCACTCTGCATGCTGTAAACTAGGGATAGGCACAAAAAAAAACAAATAAATAAATAAATAAAAGAACACAGCTGCTGCTGCTCCTGCTCTCTTTCTTGTGGTTTGCCCCCTCCTCTTTCCCAGGTGATTGGGTTTGGGTGCTGGGCGGGGCCAAATGGTATAGGAGCCCCAGGCACGGCATCAGAGAGCTCCTTCTGCCTGGGCTGCTCTTTGGGGTCAGTGCTTTGTTGATGCTTCTGTTAGCTACATGCAGGGTTCTTTTGGTGGGTCAGGGTCTGGTACGATCTTTTAGAGGAAACCGATCTAGTAGTATGTGCATTTATTGCTTGAAGCTCTTTGGAGGTGATTAATTGTTATAGCACATTTATGGATAGGATGTCAATGTTATTTTGTGCGTTTGCTTTGTTGTTCTAGGTCCCTCGTGATTTTTGCAGGGTTACAGGGCAGATGCCACCAGATCTACCCCTTTTGTTGTTTTTGTTTTGTTTGATTTTTTTTTCTTCTTGATTTTTCTTTTTCTTTTTTGGAAGGGGGTTTGGGATTTGAGCATCTCAATTTTGCGGGTTTGGGATTTGAGCGTCTTAATTTATTGGGTTAGGGGTTTTAGGCATAGGACTTCAGGGGTTTAGTGTGGTAAATAGTTTGGGTTAGGTCCGTAGGGGTTTCGAGGATGTTTAGGGATAGGGCTTGAGGCTTTTTTGTGTAAGGGCGGGAAGGGCTAGGGTTACAGTGAGTGCTGTTAAATGTAGTTCTCGAAAACTCGGCCTCTGATTGGCCGTGCTGGCTGTCCAGGGAATTCTGGTAGGTGTAGTTTTCCGGCACCAGGCTTCCGGTAGGCCGTGTTGACTGCCCGGAGCATGCCGGGAGATGTAGTTCTGGGACTCCGAACTTCCGGGAGGCCATGTTGGGTGCCCGGAGCATGCCGGGCAATGTAGTTCTGGGCCTCCGGACCTCCGGGAGGCCATGTTGAGCGCCCAGAGCATGCCTGGAAATGAAGTTCTCGGGAACCAGGGTTGGGCTTAGGGACTAGGGCTGGGGCTAGGGTTAGAGTTTAGGGTGAGGGTTGGGGTTAGGGTTAGGGCTAGTGAATGCTGGTTCTCTGTGTTTGCAGATGACGGTGAGCGTGTTTAAACTAATTCCAGTTGAAGAAGTTTCAGTTACTTGCTTGGTGCCGTTATCAGTTCAACATTAAAAGCTGCAGCAAAAGCAAAAGGGGATTTTTGCTTCTAGAAACACCACAGGTCTCTTGTCTGCTCTCTGAATGTTTTTGAGATAAAACAGATTTTAAAAAACAAAGGAAAGGAAAGGAAAGGAAAACAAAACAAAACACAGCTGCTCCTTTTGCTCTCTTCCTACTTTCATGTGCTTTGCCCCTCCCCTTTCCCAGGTGATTGGGTTTGGGTGCTGGGCGGGGCTAAATGCTATATGAGCCCCAGGCATGCCATCAGAGAGCTCCTTCTGCCTGGGCTGCTCTTTTGGGGACAGTGCTTTGTTTTTCCTTCTGTCCGTTGCAGGGTTGTTTAGGCAGGCTGGAGTCTATGGATTTCTGGATTTTAAGTGCTTGGAATTCACTTAGTAGAGGGATGTTTAGTAGGGGCTGCTGGCTCAGTTTGGGGCGCGGTTGTCACTGCAGTTATTTTCCTACAGCCAATAGAGTAAAATTCCAGTTTGCCTTTTAGAGGTGCTATAAGTGGGTAAAGAGAACAGATGGAAGCGTGTGCCACGTGGGGTAGGCAAGCGGCTGAGGTACAGGAGGGGATGAGAGCATGTGATTTTTTTTCTGGGGATGAAATGGACTCAATTTTGTTGGTGTATAATCTGTTCTGCTCCTAGATTTTTCTTTCAATGTGAAGAAAAGTTTGAGCTAATTCCAGGTAAGAAAGTTCCAGTTACTTGCTGGGTCGTATTGTCCTTTTAATATTCAAAGCTACAGCAAAAGCGTGGGGATTGTTGCTTCTAGAAACACCCCAGTTTTCTTGTCTGCACTCTGCATGCCGTTGAGCTAAAGCAGACTAAAAAATAAATAAATACAGGAAACACACACACAAAAACCAACAATAACAAAAACAACAACAACAAAAAAAACACACCATTGGGTGATGTGTTGTGAACGCAACGATCATTTAATCCCTTTGTTTTCCCAGGTGGTGTGGATGATACTGGTTGCACTGTTGGAGCTTGGATTTGGAGAGGAACAGGTGAGCATAGTTGTATGTTGCATCAGCAGTAGTCAGTGTTGTGGAGAAGGTGGGCATCATGACCGGCATGCTAGTGAATGCTGGTACTCTGTTTTTGCAGCTGATGATGAGCCTGGCAATTGACTAAGATGACGACCAGTGCCTGTGTATTTCTTGAGGCGGAGGGAATTTACCATGCAGCAACCTGAGAGCTAAGTTGGGGGGCACCTGGTATTTGCATATCTGGGGTGGCTAATGGGAGCTGGGAGCCAGAGCAGCGTGGAGCCAGCTGGCTGAAAATACTTGGTGCCGCTGCGAGGGTGGTTCAGGCTGGGTCACGTTCAGGCTGCTTGTGGTTGGGTCACCAGGCTAATAGAAGCAGCGGGATTATTTTGTAGCGTGAGTGCGTGCGCCAGGCAGGACAGTTTCCTTCTGTTCGTCTGTCCTGTAGTGTTGCTTCTGCAATGTCTGTTCTGTGCTTCTCGGGTCTTGATATCCTTCTAGCTTTTTACACTGGACAGACCAGACAGGCGACTTGGTAGCGGTGCTGAAGGGCCTCAGTGCTTGTTTTGTCATCGTGGCTCTGATCCGAGCACTTCTTGTCTTTCAGTCGCTGCTTGAAGTGCAGTTCTGTTTCAGGTCTCGTGCATCATATTCGGTTTGAGATCGCATCTGTTTCCATCCTCGCTCTTGTGGAAGTCATCTGGGCCGCATCAGGAGCTCTTGCTTGGGAATTGATTTCCTAAGCGTCGTCTTATGTGATTAAGGAGGTATTGGGGAGGCAAGGACAGTCCCCAGACAAGGACTGTATATCTCGAAACAAGACACCGGAACTCACGATAAGGAAGCGGCAGACGGACAGAGAAACAAATGTAAGGACTATAAATCTCAAAACTGGACGTTGGAATTCATTATAAAGACACAACAAAGGGAAGAATTAGCAACAGCCAGCTCTTGCGATTAAGAAACATGCCAACTCAGCGGATTCCTGACCAAAGGTGAAAAGTACAATGTGAGGAAGACTCGGGGTCTTCCTCCCAAAGACCCCTGCCCACGTCCCAAAGGCCCCTGCCCACAGTTCTTGGGAGGCTCTACTCAGGCGCAAGGTGCCAAAAGGCTAATTAGCATGAGAAGCGAGGGAAGGCGGGGGTAGGCAATGAATATGTATAGACGCCGGTAGAATATTGATAGATTGATTGTATAAATTCAAGACTGCTTTCTGCTTTGGGTATGCACGATAGGTGGAGAGATCCCCCCGTGCATCCAGCGCTGCAATAAAGAATATACCGCTTAAAGGAATTTCGGCTTCGATCTTTGAATCATATGGGTTTTTCAGTCCCCATCCTTCTGGTCTCTTGTCTTGAAGGAAGGCTTTTTAGGCCTCCATCACCCCAGTTCTGGCAGTGTCTTCCAGTCGCGTGTCGTGACATTTGAGTCTCTCCTTGGGTCTGGTGCAGAGCACCTGTTGTGACTTGCTGTTGCCATAGGGCTTCCCTCCGGGGGTCACTTTTTCTTGCGCCTTGTGTTGTGTGTTTTGTTTGTAGTGTTTGTGGCGTGGCTGTGTGTGTATGTGTTTGGTCTGGAGCTGTCCTGCCTGGCAGTTAGTGATGACAGCTAACGTGGCAGTGCATGGGTGTGCTAATACATTGTCCGGACTGTGTTGGCGAAGACATCTGGTCTGCCTCTGGGCACGTACTGAAGGGCAGCAGGCACAGTCATCTCTGTGGTGTTTGTCAGATGTGCGTGTGGGGGGGAAGAGTTGAGCTGCTTGTGAGCAGCTGCTCGCATAGTGCTTGAACGGTGTGCTTGAGGAGGAGGTCTGTGGAATCTTGAAAGCTTACAGATAAGGGGTTTTTGAAACTTTTATTTTTATTTCTCTCCTGTCCCCAGTAGAGCGTAAACCTTTGGAGGAACCTGTCACAGGAAAGAGCTCCTTCCGGAACTGTTCAGCGCTCCGTAGGCAGCTCGGTGACTGGCTTGGTCTACTTCTGAGGTGTGCTGAGGTATGGGGGCTGCTGTTTTGAAATGATAATATTGTAAGCGGGGTCCCTTTGTGTTGTTGAGGGATGGGTGCTAATGCTGGCAGCTGAATGATTATCTTGTGACCGTTTTCATTTGTTAAAGCTGAAACACAGTGTACAACGCGGGACTTGACCGGAGCTGCTTTTGGCAAGGTGAGCGATGAACAGATGTAGCAGGTACTTTAGGGGTGCAGTTGTCACTGCAGTTACTTAACTGCACAAAGTACAGTAAAAATCCTGTTGATATTTCAGGGGTGTTGTAGCTGGCCTAAGAGAGCAGATGGAAGCATCTGCCTCGAGGGCAGGTGAGGGAGCAGAGGTTAGGGAGCAGATGAGAGTAACTGTCCCAGCTGTGCTGTGGCTTTGGATGCTGCTTCAGCCTATGCTTTTCTTTTTGTTTCACAGGTGTGTCGCACAGGCTCAGAGGGGCCAAGCTGCACTCTGAAGAGCAGCACGGGAAGGGCGGGCTGTTTGTGAGCTGGATTGGAGCAGAACTGCCAAGTAGCACGAGGTGACTGCGAAGGGTCTTGCTTTGCAGGTGCCATGGCAGGCTCTCCACAGAAGCGGTTGAGGATTTGAGAGGAGGTTGCAGATCATCGAGGAGCGACACGTGCAGGGACGGCTTGAAAACGGTATGGCTGCTTTCTCTTCTGTTTATCAGGTGTCCCAGGCGACGTGGGCTGTGATGTTAGCCTTTAGGATCGGAACAAAGCAGGTGCTGATGGCGGTCTTCTTCGGTAGGCAAAGAGGTGCCCGAAGCCCCCTCCTGTGCAGCCTGAGCACGCCTCGCTGAGGATGAAGCTTGCTTTCCAGCAGTTCTGGAAACTGTGTTGAGGCTGAAATGCTGCGTCTGTGTTCGGGTTGGGGTTGCACCTTGGTGAGTGTAGGGATGGGTTTTAAGTGGGTGCAGCGGAGGGCCCGGCCCCAGTGTCCTGTAGTGTGTTTTGACCCATCAGCATAGCCTTTTGGTTCTCAGATAGCCTGCTGAAGGAAGTGATTTTTGCTGCGAGTGGAACGGAATTGATTTTGTTGGCGTATAATCTGTTCTGCTCCTAGATTTTTCTTTCTGCGTAAATAAAAGTTTGAGCTAATTCGAGCTGAAAAAGCTTCAGTTACTTGCTTGGTTGTGTTGTCCTTTCAATATTCAAAGCTGCAGCGAAAGCATGGGGATTGTTGCTTCTAGAAACACCCCAGTTCTCCTGTCTGCCCTCTGCATGCTGTTGAGCTAAGCCTTATAAATAAGTAAATAAACCACAGCTGCTGCTCCTCCTCTTTCTACTTTCATGTGCTTTGCCCCTCCCCTTTCCCAGGTGATTGGGTTTGGGTGCTGGGTGGGACCAAAAGGTATATGAGCCCCAAGTATGCCGTCAGAGAGCTCCTTCTGCCTGGGCTGCTCTTTGGGGGTAAGTGCTTTGTTTTTCCTTCAGTCAGTTGCCGGGTTCTCTAGGCAGGCTGGAGTCTATGGATTTCTGGAATTCTAAGGGCTTGGAATTCACTTCATAGAGGGATATGTAGCAGAGGTTGCTGGCTCACTTTTTTTTTGGGATGGTGGGATACGCTCCTGTGTTTGATCTGTATTTTAATCTCTAGATGAATCAACCCACTTGTGTAACTCTCCAGAGGACTAAAACCAGCTTGATGACATGCTACAAGAGGCTTGACCGTGTTGGTGCAGTATTACCAAGAGACTGAGCGGGGTCACCTTTTTCATCTGCAAAGGGTATGTCTGCCATTACCCCTGCCGGGGCTGCTATGCATTCATGGCCTTGTGGCATTTGTGGACTTCAGTTTGTTTGTTTGTTTGTTTGTTTGTTTTATTTGTCTGGCTCTGGTCTCTGTGTTTGAGTCCTCTGCATGTGCCGCACTGTTTGCGTATCCATTGTGGATGTGACCTTCTCTCTTTGTTTCTTGTAGCTCAGGGCGTAGGCACGGAAGCTTGAACGAAGCATGAGGGTGAGTGGACAGCAGTGGGGGCCCCGAGTTGCTCGGTGGACTGTGTGAGTCTGCTTCAGCTGTCGGGCCGGCTTTGCAAGTGCCTTGCGACAGCAGAGTACGTCTCCTGCCACGTTTCTGACACGTGCCAGACGTCAGCGGTTCCAGGGTTCCAGTTCCTGAAATGCTGGAGATGCTCGGAGCACGAGAGGAGCTGGGGCGGCTTCGGGGGGCTGGGGGAGAGGGGACAGGGGAGAGGGGGGCGGCTGCGGCGGCGGGGGGGGGCAGAGAGGGCAGCAGGAGGAGGTGCCGTTGCGTGCGCGTGGCCGACGCCCCTCTGGATTGGCTGGAGTGCTCCGTCCCGAGGCATGCTGGGAGCTGTAGTTCTGCGCTGCCGGGCGGCCACGTGGGCTCCGGGCTGCGCGGCCGGGCCGGGGCCGGGCCGGGGCCGGGCCGTGCGCGCCGGGAGGCGCAGGTTGCCGCTGGCGGCGAGCGCGGTTGCCGGCGGTGAGGCGAGCGAGAGCCTCCGGGGGTGCCTCCTCGGAGCGTCGGGCCGGGAGGGGCGGGGGGTGTTGAGGCCGGGCGCGGGTCCTCGCTGCGCTTGATCGTTGGGCTGCGCCGCGCCGCGCCTCGGAGGCTTTCCTCTCCCTGCGTCCTGACAGCCGGCTCTCTCCTTGTGCTGCGGTTCACCGGGGCAGAAGCAGCTCCCCGCCGCTAGGACCCCTGCGGGGTTTGTTGCCGAGCGAAGGTGGCGCACCGGGTAAAGCGAGGAAAGCCGCAGCTGGCGTGCTGCGGTCGCAGGGTTCTCAGGAGAGAGAGCAGCCCGTCCGTCCCGACTGCCCAGGTAAGTCGCAGCGACCTCGGGGTGGAATCAAGGCGTGCTCGTAAGCTTCCTGCAGCCCCGGCTCCAAGGCTTCATTGAATTTGCGGAAGCGCGAGCTGCTCGGCGCTGGGAAGCGCAAAGGGAAGGAAGGCACGTAGTGCCTGCCGAGTCGTAGTAGCCTCTTAGACCTAGAATGAACTGGCCTGTCAGGCTCTGTCTGTTGCTCAGTCTTTGGTACGAGAGGCTAAACTTTGTCCCGCCTCAGCTTTCGGAGTTGTCCTAGGAATAGACCGGTGCTTGCGGGGCTTTCCAGGACGCTGGTTGCGGTCAGTGAGGACAGACGTGAGAGGCAATTTCTGTCTGTCTGTCTGTCTGTCTCTTGGTTATGTCCCAAGAGTTTTGCTTGAACTGTGTGCAATAAAGGAGGCCTTGGGCCTGTACTGAGCAGCGAGAGAGAGCAAAACTCTGCGTAAGCACTGGCCGTGGCAACGTTGCTTGGGAGTTGAGCGGCTGGGGGTCTTTCCAGAGGTGGGGGGTCTTCCCAGCGGAACTCGGTACGCAGGCAGAAACGTGACCTTCGAGGTCTTTGTTTGTCTTGCGCTGCAGCTGTGGTATTTGCCCCATAACTGTATGGAGTTGCTGAATTCTAGAGGGGATGATGATAGAGACGTCCCTGGTTCAGCCTTTTTTTGCCGCAGTCCTTGCAGAAGTTGTGGAAAAATGAGTAGTATCCTTCTCTTTAAGTTCACCTTTTAAAGAGTTCTTCCTGCAGACTCCTGTCTCCGTGGTTTAGGTACGTGATTTGTGTGAAACAGAGCCAGGCTTTCCTGTTAACGAGTGCCCTGATTGAAATTCCCTGTTGTTGGAGAACAAGAACCATCAGTGGTGCTTGGCAGTTTAAAACCTCTTGGCTTACGCAAAGGCTAACTTGCCAAAGCGAATGGGAAGTAGCCTAAAGTTCAGTAAATGCGCTGAATAGAAAAGGCCGTCTTCTTGACGGGAAAAGAGCTTTGCAGAACGTGAGCTTTGTTTCCCGTAGGGCTCCCTGCTTGCCCACCTGTTCAGCGATTACTGCAGGCTTTGACTGGTCCCCTCAGGCCCAATATCGCACACGTGCTGTGCTGCAGACGGTGCCTTAGCTTCCTTGCCGTCTCGTGCTGCGTTACTTGTACCTGCGGAAAACTTACTTCAGTGTCACAGAAACCCCGTGGGAAGCGTTCCCGACTCACGCCGGTAGGACCATCCCGTCGCGGCTGGTAAAATCCAGGAGCAGGACGATGCTTGGAAGAACGTCACCTATGGAGGAGAAGACAACAGTCTCCTTCCTGTTAGGCAACAGGTTTCCAAGACTGGTTTCCCCACCCCCCTGTGCGTTTTGAAGGAGGCAGTCCCTAAGCTGATGCAATCCAACTATCCAACTGCATCTAAGATGCTGGTTGTTACTTCCATAAGCTATAAAGGAACTTAATGTGTTCTGTGTTTTTAGGTCGAGGCTCGTGTGCGTGAGTTTGGCTTGTCGCGATGGCCGGTGTAGATGATCGCTCACGTGCCCCAAAGCTCCTTGTGCTGATGCTGGATCTGCCCCACGGTAAAGGACCGCATGCTGTGTGTTCAGCTTTTCTTCCTTACCGTGTCGTCCGTATGTATGTATGTATTTACTTCTCTGAAGGAAAGGGTGGATTTTTCGTGGGTCCCTCTGTGCGCGTCTCGAACCAGGCTGCAGTAAATACGCGTAAGCGAGTAGGCTGCTGCAGCGCGTCCTGGACAGTATCAGGGTGCTACTCTGCTAGCAGTGGAGAGCTGGGTGAAGGTGCCCAGGGTAAGGGCTTGTTCTGCCTCAAGTTGAACAGAAAGTTTCAGGAGTTGAGCATCCCAGGGGATGTTTGTAGGACTGCTGTTAGACGATAAAGGTTCGGATGGCTGTCGACGAAGGGGATTTTGTTGGTTCTTTTTCGATAGCTGTTCCTGCCAAAGATCGCGTCGGTCACAAAAGGTAGTAGTAACCTTGCGGTTTCTATGTTCTGTAGCGTTTGTACTAAAATACACTGGCAGATGAATAAATGAGCAGGTACAAATACACGTGACTCTGTAGCTGAGACTAAATAACGTGCAGTTTCTTCTGTGTTTTATCTTTCAAAGCACATTGTTGCTGAGCGCCTGAGCTTTTTGCTCGCATTACCGAGGAAAGGAATGGCAGTGCTTCTTCCCCCCTCATCTCTCTTTTTTTTTTTTTTTTTTTTTTTCCCCCCCCTCTCTTCTTCCTCGATGACAGGGTACTCAATGTTTTCCTCGGATGTCCACGTGAAAAACGAAATAAATAAATAAATGCTGATGGTGAAGACACTGACAGAATTGGGTGACATTTTCAAGGTAGAGGAGGGGCGAAGAATGTGGAAATTCCTGGTACATTAGTGGTGCTCTGTTAACAAAACTGACGTATACGCCACTTGCTGTTCCTAGTTTTTTGGTTTGGTTTTCCTTTCAGTAGTCTCCCCGAAGGCTTTTGCGGACACACGGTGTATCTTTTCTGTTCTTCCAGTATTCGTTTGTCAGGAAAGACGACCATGCAATCCGAGGGCTGTGGACAACCATCTACCAGGTGGTTGTTGCAGCCTCCATCGGTCATGTTATTTGTGCTTTTAGCTCGCCCTCTCCTATATCTTGAGTTGAATTTCTTTTTTTTTTTTTTTTTTTTGGCAACGCTATGTTTGCAGTGATAGCATTGCTGCCGAGGTATTTTTGACTAAAAATGATCTTAACTGTAGTAGTGAATTCACAGAGTGTGGCTTTGTGTAACGACTCCCGCGATCACAACTTTTTTTTTTTTTTTTTTTCCTTTGTCACAGATAGGAGGAAAGCTCTTTCCGGAGAGATGGAAAGAAAGTTGTTTCAGAATACGTTCAGAATGTCTGAAGTTGTTTTGGAATTTTTTTTTGTTTTGTTTTTTTTTAGTAGTTAACGGTAGTACAGCCCACAGAGCAATTTCTTTGTGCGTGAGAACTCGCGGGTTAACTGAAAGTTACTTGTTTTATTATAAAACTAGGATTTGAAGCCACGGGCATTCAGAAATGCATATGATATGTCTTGTCACAATCTTCTAGATCAGCTAACCGGAATGAGAACCAATCTTCTGAAAACACACAGGGATATCGTGGGGCAGGATGAAGGTAAATGGACACAATTATTTATTAATATTCTGGTACAGCTATTTAATTCACCTAAGTAGTGTTTCTGTCCTCGGTGTGGGAGAGGAAGTAGACTTTGCATCGTTTCTTGGGTCAGTCGTCCTTCCCTAGATTCCGAAGGAAAAGAATGAAATTTCTGCCTTCTGTCACAAAACATGTTGTGCGTGCTTGGAATTTGAAAATTCAGTTTCATGGGTGAGCTTTCCTGTGCAACAGGATGCAGTAGATGTTCTTATAGTGATGGTGAAAGGAAAGAGGGGCTTTATTTGCCTTTTGCTTTTCCTTTGTTTTGTAGAGGGAGGAAATAGTGATTTCTAGATCTTAAATGCTAACACTGGAAATGGAAGCATGCGAGGCTTGTATTTCCTTAGTCTTAAGGTAGACTAAATTTAGATACCTTGTTCTGCTGCAGACTGCCTTCACGGCGTTCCTGTTGCTCAAAGGGGAAATCATCAGGAGTAGTTGAAAATGATGCCTTCACCCCTTCGGGAGATTGATCCAGATCAACCAAAAAGGCTTCTTCATACACTTGGCAGTCTGTTCAAACAGGATGAGAAGGTAGGAGAAGTCTTGCTATCTGCTGTATCATTATTTGAAAAGTAACTGAATTGTAACACGGAGGCAAATACTCTGGTAGTGAATTGACGAAGCAATTGTTTTTTACTTATATTAAAAAAAAAAAAAAAAAGTCTTTTCAGGGTACGATGATAGATGAAGCAGATAAATTTGTTGCTGGGCCTCAGAATAAGATCAAGCGTCCTGGAGAGCCCAATACTCCAGCATCACTAAAGAGAGAAGGCGTAGCACGTCGCCGCTATTGCGACGGCCACAGTCACTGTTGTGACAAACCATGTTGGTGGGAAAGGGCCACCCTGTGCTGCTGGATCTCCGTCACCATATCTGAACCTCAAAGGCATGCCAACAAATAAAGGTGTGTTGGAGTTGTTGTAGTACAGGAACTTGTGTGGTCATAAATGGACATAGTGTGCAGGAAAAAAAAAAAAAAGGTCTCCGTGCTTTCCGTGTTAATTCAAAAGGACACGTAAGTTTTAGAGTTAATTGGGACTGAATTTCTTTGGTCGGCTTAGACAAACAGGCTGTTGCTATAGGTAACGAAGTCCTGAATGAGCAATAATTTGGAACTGTTTCTAAAAAGTGCTGAAACCTTTCACCACGATGGTTTGGCGGTAGCAAGGATTTCATTTCAGCTTTTAATTCTCATTTGTGTATTCTATAGTGGGGAAGGGAGAAGTGGGGAAGGAAAGTGTGTAAAAAAAAAAAAAAAAAAAAAATTTAAATTTCTCACAAATAGTAATTTACCCACCTGTTGCAGCAGAGTCGAAAGAAAAATTTGCTGGAACTGGGGGAAGGAGGGGAAACTTTAGTTTGCTTTAGTCACTGAAATGGGAATACAGCAAATAACTTCACGACAGTCATATGAGACGGTAGCAGCCCAAAAGGAGGTATTCCTGTGGTTGCGTCAAAGGGTGAATAAAACTACTGAAGTGATCTGACAGTGCTGAGTAACTCTCTCCACAGTACTTTCAACAAGAAGGGATGCAGAATAATGTCCTTCTGTGTTTTTTGATCCTGCAGTTATATGCACTACTAAGCTCCTTCTTAATTTTCAGACACTGGTATCAGTACTGTCCAAGATGGTAATGGAGAGAAGAAAGCAGAAAACTGTCAGTTGCTGGAAGAGCAAATTGATGGCTTGTCTGTGCAAATGGCTTCTTCGGTTCCAGCTGTTAAGGGAGAGGATGAAATGTCACCTGGTGACTTAGACTCTCTACATGATGAGTTCAATTGCTTAAATGATGCAAAGATGGCTTGGATCGTAAACCTGGTACCAATGCACTTGTTCGAGGGCCTCTAAATTACAGCGTGGCTGGAGATGACCAAAAACGAGTGATGGAGTCTACTTCTGAATCTGTGCCAAATTGATTTAAAATAACACCTACAATGTTGGAGGGAAGCGATGCTGGTATTAAAATCAGAGTGGTGAAAGAGGTTTGCAAACGTGGAAGAAGTAAGTTCTTTATTAGTGTATTAAAAATAGGCTAGGGGTACAGAAGACTTTTTCTTGAAATGAGGATCTATTTTGAAAATAAAACCTCAGATTTGGAATGATTTTTGATTACTCGTGTACAAGTAGTGGAAGAACAAGAAAGTAAGTACATGTATTCACAGTCCAACTTTATATCCTCACCGTCCTTACTGCAGTACTCTTAAGCAGGCTTAGTCACAGCACCATTCGTGTTTTCATAGTTGCTTCAGAGAAGAAAACACAGAAACCAATGAAAAAATACTGTTGTTTCACATCTAAGGTGTCCGGTTCATTCTTTTGCGCTACTTTTTTTTTTTTTTTTTGTTAAACTTTATACGAGACAATCGTGCTCATGCTCCACATAGATCGGTCATCTTGTAAAGAGTAGTTATCTTAAACCTCTGCTTTCAAAAATGACAGCTCTAGGTTGAAACATGGCTCGGTATCCCTTTGTTTCTATTAACTGCTGATCATGGCAGCGTGTTCGTGGAGATACAAGGCTTCTCTGCTGATTAAACCTAGTCTGCATTTTCCAAGGGCAGGTGTTTCTAGATACTGCTCTTTTAAGAGAAGAAAATTCAGCGTTACATTTGAATATCAGCTAATCGATATCACTTCAAATTATTGGTATGCTGGCTTTTTTTTCTTACGTGCATTACTGTATGCAGAAATGGGAAACTCTAGGCTTTGTTGTTTTTCCTTTGGCTGTTGAGATTTACTGAAAATGCATTTACAAGATCTGTTTCTAATATCTGTTTGGATCTCTTGTTTAAGATCGTGAAAAAAATCTTCTCTCTTCTTGAGGAGGTACGTACAAGGACGGATGGAAACTCAGAAGTATTTCATTGAATTTGCTATAAGGGAAGGAGCAAGGTTTGTATAGATACGAATGATTCGGAGTTAAACGCTAACGTTGTTCATGATAGCAAATCTCAGTCTTTTCCAAAACAAGTGTTTTGTTTTGACATACTTAAATTATTACAGTTTCAGCGGTCAAACTGCCGTTGTATTTTCTGAAGTAAATGGTCGTTACCTAGAGCTGAAGTGTGAAATAGAAAGATACGGGTGGTTATGGAAGAAAGACCCAGAATTTGCGTGGGTTGGGGAAAGATGGCTGTATCAAATTAAATTTGCCATTCTGATGTCAGAAATGAGGGAAGCTCTTCCATGCTGGAAACAGAGAGCCTCCGCTAATACTGTTTGTCGTGGCCAAATAATACTGAGTTATTTAACTGCTGTTTTTGGAAGAAGAAATGAAATTACTTCCCTAGGTTTAAAAATCGTGTCTTAATACAGCACTTAGAGAGAACGCTAGAGGAGCTAGAGTTCAACAGCCTACCCAACAGAGTTAATCAGGTGAACGGTAGATAATAGTGTACCAGCCAGAGGAATACGGACCGGGAATGAGTTTGCTGTGCCGCAGAAGAGTGGAAGAGGACGTAGCTGTTGCCCTCGCCATCCTGGCGGTCAAGTGATCTTACTGTCAGAGTCCGAGAAGAAGCAGCAGAGCTTTAACTTTACGAACCTCTATCGGCAGAAGCTGGGCTGTAACCTTAAGGACGTGCTACGAAAGGTGTGGCTTTTTTCCTGTGGAGGGTGCTCTTTGCTCAACAGGCTGAAAAAAATAACCATTGCTGCCCCTCCTGCAGGTGGTGAGAATTTACTCACTTGAATACTGTCATTAGCCGTTTTACGTGCAATAGGCAGTGGATCGCACTAAAATGGGGCACTGTCAAATGCACACAGTGTCTGCATTGTGGAGAGATCCCATCTGTTGTGTCCCCCCCCCCCCCCCCCCCCCCCCCCCCAATAAAAAACCAACCAACCAACCAAAACTCCCAGAAACACCTGCACTGGTAATACTGCATGTTGCCAGCACAGAGACGAGGGCCTTGTTCCCGAGAACTGCTAGCCATGCCTTTAAACTTGAGATTCAGCATAGATCGAGAGTAAAGAAACTGCTGTTGTGTTAATGAAAGCTAAAGACAGCCCTGTGACTGTTACCACTTGGTGGTTACTAAACAATCTACCTCAGACTCTCTTCTGTTTTTATCTGCAGACATTATGAAAGCGCACCTGAGGCTTCCCAGGTCCCTGACTTCAGTTCTCTTTCATCCCGTGAGGAGGACGGGGATTCTTCAGGTGGCCTTGCCTTGGCACACGCTGTGCTTTGGAAGCACTAAAAAGAAATGCTTTTAAAAGTGTGCATTTATTTTAATGTTCATACAAAAGAGATTGGTTTTGAACAGTGTTGTTACCGGATCACTAATTTGATATTTTAACTGTATGCATTTTTTTGAACATAGGTGTGTGTGTGTGTGTGTGTGTGTATATATATATATATAAAAAAAAAAAAAACGTTTTATTAATTCTCGTTAAGTGCCGATCTGAGGAGTCTGTAATGGGCAGCGCTGAATTCCTCAAATTGTCTGTCACCAACAGACCGCTAATATTTTTTGTGAAACCAGTCTGCATATCCTGAAACCCCACTTCTGGTAATAGCTGCGGAATGTGTTTGTTACTTACCTCCCGGTAGCACGTACCCTGGAGCACCTGCCTCATCAGTCAGCTCAGCCTGTACAGGGTGTACATTTTTGCTCCAAGGCTAAAGTGTTAAAGACACCAAGTTCCAGCTTACCAAATCCTTGGTTACCCGAGTTAATATCCTCCCTTCCGTTCCTCTTACTCTTTTGTTCAAAGGTAATGTTGTGAATCACAGAAAATGCAACGAAGACTGGAGCACCTGCACGTAATTAATATTTTCCTTTTAAACGGTAATATGCCAGTAGTAAGTGGCTCTTCAGATAATTTTATTTTCGGTTGTTCTCATTTAAAAACAGTCTCCTGCTCCTTTAACAGCTTTCTTTTAAAAGACAGGTTGAAGTTGTGCTGGCGTTAAGAAGCTCTTCACAAGGTACTGGGGCTGTCCTGAGGATTCCACTTGACCAGCCAGCAGAAGAGGCAGGGAAACATACTTACATTGATGGCCTGAACTTCTCTTCCTATTACTCTTTTTAGTACTAGCCAGCGTGTGTGAGACATCTTTTCCTTCTCCTGTGAAGCAGTGGGCTGGTCTTTCTGGAAGAGGTTGTTTGACCATTGGAATTACACCAGTGAGATTCAAGAAGGAAATAAAATCCAAAAGCAGCAGCGTATCTTTATTACTACGTTAAGTGAGAAAGTGACACTTGGAACGAACTCGTTATAAACAATTCTGAACTCTTTTCTTAGCGGGAACGTACTTGAAAAAAAAAACAAACGAACCACAGGAGTACCTTGGAATACATAGGGCGATTCATCCCTTCAGGATCATTACACGGCAGCTGTATGTCACCACAATACACCTCTTTTGCTTAATGGTGGACTTCTCAGAGGGAATTTACTTGGGTCAGGTATACTGTGTGTATGTGGTTTTATGCACGTAGAACTGCCTGTACTACACTATCTTTTAAATAGGTGGTGGTAAGAGGAGACAGCTTTCTTCTAGTAGATTCTTCCTTAAGTTTCTTTAGTGATTCCGGGGGCGCTCACTTGACCGTGATGTGCCTGACCTGGTTAGCATCTAAACCTCCTCCTCTGATGTGGTACAGCTGTCTGCTAAATTAGTTACAGAAAGATGGTGACTTTAACTCAGACAGTTCTCTCTTACCTCTCTATTGTTTTATCTGGATAATTTGAATTTGGATTAGAGCAGCGGGAGATGCCTTACACTGAAACGGACGCGAGTCTGTGAGAAGAAAGCCAGGCGTCCTTGGAGACTGTGCCAATGAAAAGGGGAAGAAAAATGAGTGGAATAAATCTGAGTGCACATAGTCCTGCATCCCGAAGGGAGCACAGAAGGAAGGTTGCTTGCTTAGAAGAGCAGTGGATGCTTCGTGCCCGCCTTAAAGAGAATATTAACAGAGAGAATTCTTTGTAAGACAAGCTGCCCCGCGGGGTGTGGGTAGCAAATACGTTGGAAAAAATACAGCCACAAGCTCCGAATGGCACAGTAGGCGAGCTGTGATCCGCCCGACAAGGCCTCCCGCGGGCGCCCTCTGCCGCCACCTGCTGGTGGAAAACGAGTACTGCAGGCGGCCGAGGGGCGCGCATGCGCGGTGGCACCGGCGGGCGCCCTCTGCCGCCACCTGCTGCTGTTACTCGGGTACTGCAGGCGGCCGAGGGGCGCGCATGCGCGGTGGGGGTCCGGTGGCGCCCCCTGCCGCCACCTGCTGGTGGTGAAGGGGTACTGCAGGCAGCCGGGGGGCGCCCTCTGCCGCCACCTGCTGGTGGGAAGCGAGTACTGCAGGCTGCCGGGCGCCACGAATGCCGCATGACGCCCGTGGGCACCCTCTGCCGCCATCTGCTGGTGGAAAACGAGTACTGCAGGCGGCCGGGGGGCGCGCAACGCGCGGTGACGCCCGCGGGCGCCCTCTGCCGCCACCTGCTGGTGGGAAGCAAGTACTGCAGGCGGCCGGGGGACGCGCATGCGCCGTGGGGTCCGGTGGCGCCCTCTGCCGCCACCTGCTGGTGCAAAACGAATACTGCAGGCGGCCGGGGGACGCGCATGCGCGTTGGCACCCGCGGGCGCCCTCTGCCGCCACCTGCTGGTGGGAAGCGAGTACTGCAGGCGGCCGGGGGGCGCGCATGCGCGGTGACGCCCGCGTGCGCCCTCTACCGCCACCTGCTGGTGGGAAGCGAGTACTGCAGGCGGCCGGGGGGCGCGCATGCGCGGTGACGCCCGCGGGCGCCCTCTGCCGCCACCTGCTGGTTTTAATCGGGTACTGCAGGCGGCCGGGGGGCGCGCATGCGCGGTGACGCCCGCGGACGCCCTCTGCCGCCACCTGCTGGTTTTAATCGGGTACTGCAGGCGGCCGAGGGGCGCGCATGCGCGGTGACGCCCGCGGGCGCCCTCTGCCGCCACCTGCTGGTTTTAATCGGGTACTGCAGGCGGCCGGGGGGCGCGCATGCGCGGTGGGGCCCCGGGGGCGCCCTCTGCCGCCACCTGCTGGTTTTAATCGGGTATTGCAGGCGTCCGGGGGGCGCGCATGCGCGGTGACGCCCGCGGGCGCCCTCTGCCGCCACCTGCTGGTGGAGAACTAGTACTGCAGGCGGCCGAGGGGGGCGCATGCGCGGTGAGGCCCGGGGGCGCCCTCTGCCGCCTCCTGCTGGTGGAAAACGAGTACTGCAGGCGGCCGAGGGGGGCGCATGCGCGGTGGGGCCCGGGGGCGCCCTCTGCCGCCTCCTGCTGGTGGAAAACGAGTACTGCAGGCGGCCGTGGGGCCGTGCATGCGCGTTGCTTATTACGTCGTTGTTTTTTTTGCTGTGTAATTTCCTACGCTCCTAGATTTTTCTTCATATGTAAATCACACAGAATCACAGATCTTCTAGGTTGGAAGAGACCTCAAGATCATTGAGTCCAACCTCTGACCTAACACTAACGTTTGAGCTAATTCCCGTGGAAAATATTTCATTTACTTTCTTGGTTGTATTGTCCTTTCTATGTTCAAAGCTGAGGCATAAATACGGTAAATTTTGCTTCTAGAAACACCCCAGTTCTTTTGTCTGCACTCTGCATGCTGTAAACTAGGGATAGGCACAAAAAAAAACAAATAAATAAATAAATAAAAGAACACAGCTGCTGCTGCTCCTGCTCTCTTTCTTGTGGTTTGCCCCCTCCTCTTTCCCAGGTGATTGGGTTTGGGTGCTGGGCGGGGCCAAATGGTATAGGAGCCCCAGGCACGGCATCAGAGAGCTCCTTCTGCCCGGGCTGCTCTTTGGGGTCAGTGCTTTGTTGATGCTTCTGTTAGCTACATGCAGGGTTCTTTTGGTGGGTCAGGGTCTGGTACGATCTTTTAGAGGAAACCGATCTAGTAGTATGTGCATTTATTGCTTGAAGCTCTTTGGAGGTGATTAATTGTTATAGCACATTTATGGATAGGATGTCAATGTTATTTTGTGCGTTTGCTTTGTTGTTCTAGGTCCCTCGTGATTTTTGCAGGGTTACAGGGCAGATGCCACCAGATCTACCCCTTTTGTTGTTTTTGTTTTGTTTGATTTTTTTTTCTTCTTGATTTTTCTTTTTCTTTTTTGGAAGGGGGTTTGGGATTTGAGCATCTCAATTTTGCGGGTTTGGGATTTGAGCGTCTTAATTTATTGGGTTAGGGGTTTTAGGCATAGGACTTCAGGGGTTTAGTGTGGTAAATAGTTTGGGTTAGGTCCGTAGGGGTTTCGAGGATGTTTAGGGATAGGGCTTGAGGCTTTTTTGTGTAAGGGCGGGAAGGGCTAGGGTTACAGTGAGTGCTGTTAAATGTAGTTCTCGAAAACTCGGCCTCTGATTGGCCGTGCTGGCTGTCCAGGGAATTCTGGTAGGTGTAGTTTTCCGGCACCAGGCTTCCGGTAGGCCGTGTTGACTGCCCGGAGCATGCCGGGAGATGTAGTTCTGGGACTCCGAACTTCCGGGAGGCCATGTTGGGTGCCCGGAGCATGCCGGGCAATGTAGTTCTGGGCCTCCGGACCTCCGGGAGGCCATGTTGAGCGCCCAGAGCATGCCTGGAAATGAAGTTCTCGGGAACCAGGGTTGGGCTTAGGGACTAGGGCTGGGGCTAGGGTTAGAGTTTAGGGTGAGGGTTGGGGTTAGGGTTAGGGCTAGTGAATGCTGGTTCTCTGTGTTTGCAGATGACGGTGAGCGTGTTTAAACTAATTCCAGTTGAAGAAGTTTCAGTTACTTGCTTGGTGCCGTTATCAGTTCAACATTAAAAGCTGCAGCAAAAGCAAAAGGGGATTTTTGCTTCTAGAAACACCACAGGTCTCTTGTCTGCTCTCTGAATGTTTTTGAGATAAAACAGATTTTAAAAAACAAAGGAAAGGAAAGGAAAGGAAAACAAAACAAAACACAGCTGCTCCTTTTGCTCTCTTCCTACTTTCATGTGCTTTGCCCCTCCCCTTTCCCAGGTGATTGGGTTTGGGTGCTGGGCGGGGCTAAATGCTATATGAGCCCCAGGCATGCCATCAGAGAGCTCCTTCTGCCTGGGCTGCTCTTTTGGGGACAGTGCTTTGTTTTTCCTTCTGTCCGTTGCAGGGTTGTTTAGGCAGGCTGGAGTCTATGGATTTCTGGATTTTAAGTGCTTGGAATTCACTTAGTAGAGGGATGTTTAGTAGGGGCTGCTGGCTCAGTTTGGGGCGCGGTTGTCACTGCAGTTATTTTCCTACAGCCAATAGAGTAAAATTCCAGTTTGCCTTTTAGAGGTGCTATAAGTGGGTAAAGAGAACAGATGGAAGCGTGTGCCACGTGGGGTAGGCAAGCGGCTGAGGTACAGGAGGGGATGAGAGCATGTGATTTTTTTTCTGGGGATGAAATGGACTCAATTTTGTTGGTGTATAATCTGTTCTGCTCCTAGATTTTTCTTTCAATGTGAAGAAAAGTTTGAGCTAATTCCAGGTAAGAAAGTTCCAGTTACTTGCTGGGTCGTATTGTCCTTTTAATATTCAAAGCTACAGCAAAAGCGTGGGGATTGTTGCTTCTAGAAACACCCCAGTTTTCTTGTCTGCACTCTGCATGCCGTTGAGCTAAAGCAGACTAAAAAATAAATAAATACAGGAAACACACACACAAAAACCAACAATAACAAAAACAACAACAACAAAAAAAACACACCATTGGGTGATGTGTTGTGAACGCAACGATCATTTAATCCCTTTGTTTTCCCAGGTGGTGTGGATGATACTGGTTGCACTGTTGGAGCTTGGATTTGGAGAGGAACAGGTGAGCATAGTTGTATGTTGCATCAGCAGTAGTCAGTGTTGTGGAGAAGGTGGGCATCATGACCGGCATGCTAGTGAATGCTGGTACTCTGTTTTTGCAGCTGATGATGAGCCTGGCAATTGACTAAGATGACGACCAGTGCCTGTGTATTTCTTGAGGCGGAGGGAATTTACCATGCAGCAACCTGAGAGCTAAGTTGGGGGGCACCTGGTATTTGCATATCTGGGGTGGCTAATGGGAGCTGGGAGCCAGAGCAGCGTGGAGCCAGCTGGCTGAAAATACTTGGTGCCGCTGCGAGGGTGGTTCAGGCTGGGTCACGTTCAGGCTGCTTGTGGCTGGGTCACCAGGCTAATAGAAGCAGCGGGATTATTTTGTAGCGTGAGTGCGTGCGCCAGGCAGGACAGTTTCCTTCTGTTCGTCTGTCCTGTAGTGTTGCTTCTGCAATGTCTGTTCTGTGCTTCTCGGGTCTTGATATCCTTCTAGCTTTTTACACTGGACAGACCAGACAGGCGACTTGGTAGCGGTGCTGAAGGGCCTCAGTGCTTGTTTTGTCATCGTGGCTCTGATCCGAGCACTTCTTGTCTTGCAGTCGCTGCTTGAAGTGCAGTTCTGTTTCAGGTCTCGTGCATCATATTCGGTTTGAGATCGCATCTGTTTCCATCCTCGCTCTTGTGGAAGTCATCTGGGCCGCATCAGGAGCTCTTGCTTGGGAATTGATTTCCTAAGCGTCGTCTTATGTGATTAAGGAGGTATTGGGGAGGCAAGGACAGTCCCCAGACAAGGACTGTATATCTCGAAACAAGACACCGGAACTCACGATAAGGAAGCGGCAGACGGACAGAGAAACAAATGTAAGGACTATAAATCTCAAAACTGGACGTTGGAATTCATTATAAAGACACAACAAAGGGAAGAATTAGCAACAGCCAGCTCTTGCGATTAAGAAACATGCCAACTCAGCGGATTCCTGACCAAAGGTGAAAAGTACAATGTGAGGAAGACTCGGGGTCTTCCTCCCAAAGACCCCTGCCCACGTCCCAAAGGCCCCTGCCCACAGTTCTTGGGAGGCTCTACTCAGGCGCAAGGTGCCAAAAGGCTAATTAGCATGAGAAGCGAGGGAAGGCGGGGGTAGGCAATGAATATGTATAGACGCCGGTAGAATATTGATAGATTGATTGTATAAATTCAAGACTGCTTTCTGCTTTGGGTATGCACGATAGGTGGAGAGATCCCCCCGTGCATCCAGCGCTGCAATAAAGAATATACCGCTTAAAGGAATTTCGGCTTCGATCTTTGAATCATATGGGTTTTTCAGTCCCCATCCTTCTGGTCTCTTGTCTTGAAGGAAGGCTTTTTAGGCCTCCATCACCCCAGTTCTGGCAGTGTCTTCCAGTCGCGTGTCGTGACATTTGAGTCTCTCCTTGGGTCTGGTGCAGAGCACCTGTTGTGACTTGCTGTTGCCATAGGGCTTCCCTCCGGGGGTCACTTTTTCTTGCGCCTTGTGTTGTGTGTTTTGTTTGTAGTGTTTGTGGCGTGGCTGTGTGTGTATGTGTTTGGTCTGGAGCTGTCCTGCCTGGCAGTTAGTGATGACAGCTAACGTGGCAGTGCATGGGTGTGCTAATACATTGTCCGGACTGTGTTGGCGAAGACATCTGGTCTGCCTCTGGGCACGTACTGAAGGGCAGCAGGCACAGTCATCTCTGTGGTGTTTGTCAGATGTGCGTGTGGGGGGGAAGAGTTGAGCTGCTTGTGAGCAGCTGCTCGCATAGTGCTTGAACGGTGTGCTTGAGGAGGAGGTCTGTGGAATCTTGAAAGCTTACAGATAAGGGGTTTTTGAAACTTTTATTTTTATTTCTCTCCTGTCCCCAGTAGAGCGTAAACCTTTGGAGGAACCTGTCACAGGAAAGAGCTCCTTCCGGAACTGTTCAGCGCTCCGTAGGCAGCTCGGTGACTGGCTTGGTCTACTTCTGAGGTGTGCTGAGGTATGGGGGCTGCTGTTTTGAAATGATAATATTGTAAGCGGGGTCCCTTTGTGTTGTTGAGGGATGGGTGCTAATGCTGGCAGCTGAATGATTATCTTGTGACCGTTTTCATTTGTTAAAGCTGAAACACAGTGTACAACGCGGGACTTGACCGGAGCTGCTTTTGGCAAGGTGAGCGATGAACAGATGTAGCAGGTACTTTAGGGGTGCAGTTGTCACTGCAGTTACTTAACTGCACAAAGTACAGTAAAAATCCTGTTGATATTTCAGGGGTGTTGTAGCTGGCCTAAGAGAGCAGATGGAAGCATCTGCCTCGAGGGCAGGTGAGGGAGCAGAGGTTAGGGAGCAGATGAGAGTAACTGTCCCAGCTGTGCTGTGGCTTTGGATGCTGCTTCAGCCTATGCTTTTCTTTTTGTTTCACAGGTGTGTCGCACAGGCTCAGAGGGGCCAAGCTGCACTCTGAAGAGCAGCACGGGAAGGGCGGGCTGTTTGTGAGCTGGATTGGAGCAGAACTGCCAAGTAGCACGAGGTGACTGCGAAGGGTCTTGCTTTGCAGGTGCCATGGCAGGCTCTCCACAGAAGCGGTTGAGGATTTGAGAGGAGGTTGCAGATCATCGAGGAGCGACACGTGCAGGGACGGCTTGAAAACGGTATGGCTGCTTTCTCTTCTGTTTATCAGGTGTCCCAGGCGACGTGGGCTGTGATGTTAGCCTTTAGGATCGGAACAAAGCAGGTGCTGATGGCGGTCTTCTTCGGTAGGCAAAGAGGTGCCCGAAGCCCCCTCCTGTGCAGCCTGAGCACGCCTCGCTGAGGATGAAGCTTGCTTTCCAGCAGTTCTGGAAACTGTGTTGAGGCTGAAATGCTGCGTCTGTGTTCGGGTTGGGGTTGCACCTTGGTGAGTGTAGGGATGGGTTTTAAGTGGGTGCAGCGGAGGGCCCGGCCCCAGTGTCCTGTAGTGTGTTTTGACCCATCAGCATAGCCTTTTGGTTCTCAGATAGCCTGCTGAAGGAAGTGATTTTTGCTGCGAGTGGAACGGAATTGATTTTGTTGGCGTATAATCTGTTCTGCTCCTAGATTTTTCTTTCTGCGTAAATAAAAGTTTGAGCTAATTCGAGCTGAAAAAGCTTCAGTTACTTGCTTGGTTGTGTTGTCCTTTCAATATTCAAAGCTGCAGCGAAAGCATGGGGATTGTTGCTTCTAGAAACACCCCAGTTCTCCTGTCTGCCCTCTGCATGCTGTTGAGCTAAGCCTTATAAATAAGTAAATAAACCACAGCTGCTGCTCCTCCTCTTTCTACTTTCATGTGCTTTGCCCCTCCCCTTTCCCAGGTGATTGGGTTTGGGTGCTGGGTGGGACCAAAAGGTATATGAGCCCCAAGTATGCCGTCAGAGAGCTCCTTCTGCCTGGGCTGCTCTTTGGGGGTAAGTGCTTTGTTTTTCCTTCAGTCAGTTGCCGGGTTCTCTAGGCAGGCTGGAGTCTATGGATTTCTGGAATTCTAAGGGCTTGGAATTCACTTCATAGAGGGATATGTAGCAGAGGTTGCTGGCTCACTTTTTTTTTGGGATGGTGGGATACGCTCCTGTGTTTGATCTGTATTTTAATCTCTAGATGAATCAACCCACTTGTGTAACTCTCCAGAGGACTAAAACCAGCTTGATGACATGCTACAAGAGGCTTGACCGTGTTGGTGCAGTATTACCAAGAGACTGAGCGGGGTCACCTTTTTCATCTGCAAAGGGTATGTCTGCCATTACCCCTGCCGGGGCTGCTATGCATTCATGGCCTTGTGGCATTTGTGGACTTCAGTTTGTTTGTTTGTTTGTTTGTTTGTTTTATTTGTCTGGCTCTGGTCTCTGTGTTTGAGTCCTCTGCATGTGCCGCACTGTTTGCGTATCCATTGTGGATGTGACCTTCTCTCTTTGTTTCTTGTAGCTCAGGGCGTAGGCACGGAAGCTTGAACGAAGCATGAGGGTGAGTGGACAGCAGTGGGGGCCCCGAGTTGCTCGGTGGACTGTGTGAGTCTGCTTCAGCTGTCGGGCCGGCTTTGCAAGTGCCTTGCGACAGCAGAGTACGTCTCCTGCCACGTTTCTGACACGTGCCAGACGTCAGCGGTTCCAGGGTTCCAGTTCCTGAAATGCTGGAGATGCTCGGAGCACGAGAGGAGCTGGGGCGGCTTCGGGGGGCTGGGGGAGAGGGGACAGGGGAGAGGGGGGCGGCTGCGGCGGCGGGGGGGGGCAGAGAGGGCAGCAGGAGGAGGTGCCGTTGCGTGCGCGTGGCCGACGCCCCTCTGGATTGGCTGGAGTGCTCCGTCCCGAGGCATGCTGGGAGCTGTAGTTCTGCGCTGCCGGGCGGCCACGTGGGCTCCGGGCTGCGCGGCCGGGCCGGGGCCGGGCCGGGGCCGGGCCGTGCGCGCCGGGAGGCGCAGGTTGCCGCTGGCGGCGAGCGCGGTTGCCGGCGGTGAGGCGAGCGAGAGCCTCCGGGGGTGCCTCCTCGGAGCGTCGGGCCGGGAGGGGCGGGGGGTGTTGAGGCCGGGCGCGGGTCCTCGCTGCGCTTGATCGTTGGGCTGCGCCGCGCCGCGCCTCGGAGGCTTTCCTCTCCCTGCGTCCTGACAGCCGGCTCTCTCCTTGTGCTGCGGTTCACCGGGGCAGAAGCAGCTCCCCGCCGCTAGGACCCCTGCGGGGTTTGTTGCCGAGCGAAGGTGGCGCACCGGGTAAAGCGAGGAAAGCCGCAGCTGGCGTGCTGCGGTCGCAGGGTTCTCAGGAGAGAGAGCAGCCCGTCCGTCCCGACTGCCCAGGTAAGTCGCAGCGACCTCGGGGTGGAATCAAGGCGTGCTCGTAAGCTTCCTGCAGCCCCGGCTCAAAGGCTTCATTGAATTTGCGGAAGCGCGAGCTGCTCGGCGCTGGGAAGCGCAAAGGGAAGGAAGGCACGTAGTGCCTGCCGAGTCGTAGTAGCCTCTTAGACCTAGAATGAACTGGCCTGTCAGGCTCTGTCTGTTGCTCAGTCTTTGGTACGAGAGGCTAAACTTTGTCCCGCCTCAGCTTTCGGAGTTGTCCTAGGAATAGACCGGTGCTTGCGGGGCTTTCCAGGACGCTGGTTGCGGTCAGTGAGGACAGACGTGAGAGGCAATTTCTGTCTGTCTGTCTGTCTGTCTCTTGGTTATGTCCCAAGAGTTTTGCTTGAACTGTGTGCAATAAAGGAGGCCTTGGGCCTGTACTGAGCAGCGAGAGAGAGCAAAACTCTGCGTAAGCACTGGCCGTGGCAACGTTGCTTGGGAGTTGAGCGGCTGGGGGTCTTTCCAGAGGTGGGGGGTCTTCCCAGCGGAACTCGGTACGCAGGCAGAAACGTGACCTTCGAGGTCTTTGTTTGTCTTGCGCTGCAGCTGTGGTATTTGCCCCATAACTGTATGGAGTTGCTGAATTCTAGAGGGGATGATGATAGAGACGTCCCTGGTTCAGCCTTTTTTTGCCGCAGTCCTTGCAGAAGTTGTGGAAAAATGAGTAGTATCCTTCTCTTTAAGTTCACCTTTTAAAGAGTTCTTCCTGCAGACTCCTGTCTCCGTGGTTTAGGTACGTGATTTGTGTGAAACAGAGCCAGGCTTTCCTGTTAACGAGTGCCCTGATTGAAATTCCCTGTTGTTGGAGAACAAGAACCATCAGTGGTGCTTGGCAGTTTAAAACCTCTTGGCTTACGCAAAGGCTAACTTGCCAAAGCGAATGGGAAGTAGCCTAAAGTTCAGTAAATGCGCTGAATAGAAAAGGCCGTCTTCTTGACGGGAAAAGAGCTTTGCAGAACGTGAGCTTTGTTTCCCGTAGGGCTCCCTGCTTGCCCACCTGTTCAGCGATTACTGCAGGCTTTGACTGGTCCCCTCAGGCCCAATATCGCACACGTGCTGTGCTGCAGACGGTGCCTTAGCTTCCTTGCCGTCTCGTGCTGCGTTACTTGTACCTGCGGAAAACTTACTTCAGTGTCACAGAAACCCCGTGGGAAGCGTTCCCGACTCACGCCGGTAGGACCATCCCGTCGCGGCTGGTAAAATCCAGGAGCAGGACGATGCTTGGAAGAACGTCACCTATGGAGGAGAAGACAACAGTCTCCTTCCTGTTAGGCAACAGGTTTCCAAGACTGGTTTCCCCACCCCCCTGTGCGTTTTGAAGGAGGCAGTCCCTAAGCTGATGCAATCCAACTATCCAACTGCATCTAAGATGCTGGTTGTTACTTCCATAAGCTATAAAGGAACTTAATGTGTTCTGTGTTTTTAGGTCGAGGCTCGTGTGCGTGAGTTTGGCTTGTCGCGATGGCCGGTGTAGATGATCGCTCACGTGCCCCAAAGCTCCTTGTGCTGATGCTGGATCTGCCCCACGGTAAAGGACCGCATGCTGTGTGTTCAGCTTTTCTTCCTTACCGTGTCGTCCGTATGTATGTATGTATTTACTTCTCTGAAGGAAAGGGTGGATTTTTCGTGGGTCCCTCTGTGCGCGTCTCGAACCAGGCTGCAGTAAATACGCGTAAGCGAGTAGGCTGCTGCAGCGCGTCCTGGACAGTATCAGGGTGCTACTCTGCTAGCAGTGGAGAGCTGGGTGAAGGTGCCCAGGGTAAGGGCTTGTTCTGCCTCAAGTTGAACAGAAAGTTTCAGGAGTTGAGCATCCCAGGGGATGTTTGTAGGACTGCTGTTAGACGATAAAGGTTCGGATGGCTGTCGACGAAGGGGATTTTGTTGGTTCTTTTTCGATAGCTGTTCCTGCCAAAGATCGCGTCGGTCACAAAAGGTAGTAGTAACCTTGCGGTTTCTATGTTCTGTAGCGTTTGTACTAAAATACACTGGCAGATGAATAAATGAGCAGGTACAAATACACGTGACTCTGTAGCTGAGACTAAATAACGTGCAGTTTCTTCTGTGTTTTATCTTTCAAAGCACATTGTTGCTGAGCGCCTGAGCTTTTTGCTCGCATTACCGAGGAAAGGAATGGCAGTGCTTCTTCCCCCCTCATCTCTCTTTTTTTTTTTTTTTTTTTTTTCCCCCCCCCTCTCTTCTTCCTCGATGACAGGGTACTCAATGTTTTCCTCGGATGTCCACGTGAAAAACGAAATAAATAAATAAATGCTGATGGTGAAGACACTGACAGAATTGGGTGACATTTTCAAGGTAGAGGAGGGGCGAAGAATGTGGAAATTCCTGGTACATTAGTGGTGCTCTGTTAACAAAACTGACGTATACGCCACTTGCTGTTCCTAGTTTTTTGGTTTGGTTTTCCTTTCAGTAGTCTCCCCGAAGGCTTTTGCGGACACACGGTGTATCTTTTCTGTTCTTCCAGTATTCGTTTGTCAGGAAAGACGACCATGCAATCCGAGGGCTGTGGACAACCATCTACCAGGTGGTTGTTGCAGCCTCCATCGGTCATGTTATTTGTGCTTTTAGCTCGCCCTCTCCTATATCTTGAGTTGAATTTCTTTTTTTTTTTTTTTTTTTTGGCAACGCTATGTTTGCAGTGATAGCATTGCTGCCGAGGTATTTTTGACTAAAAATGATCTTAACTGTAGTAGTGAATTCACAGAGTGTGGCTTTGTGTAACGACTCCCGCGATCACAACTTTTTTTTTTTTTTTTTTTCCTTTGTCACAGATAGGAGGAAAGCTCTTTCCGGAGAGATGGAAAGAAAGTTGTTTCAGAATACGTTCAGAATGTCTGAAGTTGTTTTGGAATTTTTTTTTGTTTTGTTTTTTTTTTTTAGTAGTTAACGGTAGTACAGCCCACAGAGCAATTTCTTTGTGCGTGAGAACTCGCGGGTTAACTGAAAGTTACTTGTTTTATTATAAAACTAGGATTTGAAGCCACGGGCATTCAGAAATGCATATGATATGTCTTGTCACAATCTTCTAGATCAGCTAACCGGAATGAGAACCAATCTTCTGAAAACACACAGGGATATCGTGGGGCAGGATGAAGGTAAATGGACACAATTATTTATTAATATTCTGGTACAGCTATTTAATTCACCTAAGTAGTGTTTCTGTCCTCGGTGTGGGAGAGGAAGTAGACTTTGCATCGTTTCTTGGGTCAGTCGTCCTTCCCTAGATTCCGAAGGAAAAGAATGAAATTTCTGCCTTCTGTCACAAAACATGTTGTGCGTGCTTGGAATTTGAAAATTCAGTTTCATGGGTGAGCTTTCCTGTGCAACAGGATGCAGTAGATGTTCTTATAGTGATGGTGAAAGGAAAGAGGGGCTTTATTTGCCTTTTGCTTTTCCTTTGTTTTGTAGAGGGAGGAAATAGTGATTTCTAGATCTTAAATGCTAACACTGGAAATGGAAGCATGCGAGGCTTGTATTTCCTTAGTCTTAAGGTAGACTAAATTTAGATACCTTGTTCTGCTGCAGACTGCCTTCACGGCGTTCCTGTTGCTCAAAGGGGAAATCATCAGGAGTAGTTGAAAATGATGCCTTCACCCCTTCGGGAGATTGATCCAGATCAACCAAAAAGGCTTCTTCATACACTTGGCAGTCTGTTCAAACAGGATGAGAAGGTAGGAGAAGTCTTGCTATCTGCTGTATCATTATTTGAAAAGTAACTGAATTGTAACACGGAGGCAAATACTCTGGTAGTGAATTGACGAAGCAATTGTTTTTTACTTATATTAAAAAAAAAAAAAAAAAGTCTTTTCAGGGTACGATGATAGATGAAGCAGATAAATTTGTTGCTGGGCCTCAGAATAAGATCAAGCGTCCTGGAGAGCCCAATACTCCAGCATCACTAAAGAGAGAAGGCGTAGCACGTCGCCGCTATTGCGACGGCCACAGTCACTGTTGTGACAAACCATGTTGGTGGGAAAGGGCCACCCTGTGCTGCTGGATCTCCGTCACCATATCTGAACCTCAAAGGCATGCCAACAAATAAAGGTGTGTTGGAGTTGTTGTAGTACAGGAACTTGTGTGGTCATAAATGGACATAGTGTGCAGGAAAAAAAAAAAAAAGGTCTCCGTGCTTTCCGTGTTAATTCAAAAGGACACGTAAGTTTTAGAGTTAATTGGGACTGAATTTCTTTGGTCGGCTTAGACAAACAGGCTGTTGCTATAGGTAACGAAGTCCTGAATGAGCAATAATTTGGAACTGTTTCTAAAAAGTGCTGAAACCTTTCACCACGATGGTTTGGCGGTAGCAAGGATTTCATTTCAGCTTTTAATTCTCATTTGTGTATTCTATAGTGGGGAAGGGAGAAGTGGGGAAGGAAAGTGTGTAAAAAAAAAAAAAAAAAAAAAATTTAAATTTCTCACAAATAGTAATTTACCCACCTGTTGCAGCAGAGTCGAAAGAAAAATTTGCTGGAACTGGGGGAAGGAGGGGAAACTTTAGTTTGCTTTAGTCACTGAAATGGGAATACAGCAAATAACTTCACGACAGTCATATGAGACGGTAGCAGCCCAAAAGGAGGTATTCCTGTGGTTGCGTCAAAGGGTGAATAAAACTACTGAAGTGATCTGACAGTGCTGAGTAACTCTCTCCACAGTACTTTCAACAAGAAGGGATGCAGAATAATGTCCTTCTGTGTTTTTTGATCCTGCAGTTATATGCACTACTAAGCTCCTTCTTAATTTTCAGACACTGGTATCAGTACTGTCCAAGATGGTAATGGAGAGAAGAAAGCAGAAAACTGTCAGTTGCTGGAAGAGCAAATTGATGGCTTGTCTGTGCAAATGGCTTCTTCGGTTCCAGCTGTTAAGGGAGAGGATGAAATGTCACCTGGTGACTTAGACTCTCTACATGATGAGTTCAATTGCTTAAATGATGCAAAGATGGCTTGGATCGTAAACCTGGTACCAATGCACTTGTTCGAGGGCCTCTAAATTACAGCGTGGCTGGAGATGACCAAAAACGAGTGATTGGAGTCTACTTCTGAATCTGTGCCAAATTGATTTAAAATAACACCTACAATGTTGGAGGGAAGCGATGCTGGTATTAAAATCAGAGTGGTGAAAGAGGTTTGCAAACGTGGAAGAAGTAAGTTCTTTATTAGTGTATTAAAAATAGGCTAGGGGTACAGAAGACTTTTTCTTGAAATGAGGATCTATTTTGAAAATAAAACCTCAGATTTGGAATGATTTTTGATTACTCGTGTACAAGTAGTGGAAGAACAAGAAAGTAAGTACATGTATTCACAGTCCAACTTTATATCCTCACCGTCCTTACTGCAGTACTCTTAAGCAGGCTTAGTCACAGCACCATTCGTGTTTTCATAGTTGCTTCAGAGAAGAAAACACAGAAACCAATGAAAAAATACTGTTGTTTCACATCTAAGGTGTCCGGTTCATTCTTTTGCGCTACTTTTTTTTTTTTTTTTTGTTAAACTTTATACGAGACAATCGTGCTCATGCTCCACATAGATCGGTCATCTTGTAAAGAGTAGTTATCTTAAACCTCTGCTTTCAAAAATGACAGCTCTAGGTTGAAACATGGCTCGGTATCCCTTTGTTTCTATTAACTGCTGATCATGGCAGCGTGTTCGTGGAGATACAAGGCTTCTCTGCTGATTAAACCTAGTCTGCATTTTCCAAGGGCAGGTGTTTCTAGATACTGCTCTTTTAAGAGAAGAAAATTCAGCGTTACATTTGAATATCAGCTAATCGATATCACTTCAAATTATTGGTATGCTGGCTTTTTTTTCTTACGTGCATTACTGTATGCAGAAATGGGAAACTCTAGGCTTTGTTGTTTTTCCTTTGGCTGTTGAGATTTACTGAAAATGCATTTACAAGATCTGTTTCTAATATCTGTTTGGATCTCTTGTTTAAGATCGTGAAAAAAATCTTCTCTCTTCTTGAGGAGGTACGTACAAGGACGGATGGAAACTCAGAAGTATTTCATTGAATTTGCTATAAGGGAAGGAGCAAGGTTTGTATAGATACGAATGATTCGGAGTTAAACGCTAACGTTGTTCATGATAGCAAATCTCAGTCTTTTCCAAAACAAGTGTTTTGTTTTGACATACTTAAATTATTACAGTTTCAGCGGTCAAACTGCCGTTGTATTTTCTGAAGTAAATGGTCGTTACCTAGAGCTGAAGTGTGAAATAGAAAGATACGGGTGGTTATGGAAGAAAGACCCAGAATTTGCGTGGGTTGGGGAAAGATGGCTGTATCAAATTAAATTTGCCATTCTGATGTCAGAAATGAGGGAAGCTCTTCCATGCTGGAAACAGAGAGCCTCCGCTAATACTGTTTGTCGTGGCCAAATAATACTGAGTTATTTAACTGCTGTTTTTGGAAGAAGAAATGAAATTACTTCCCTAGGTTTAAAAATCGTGTCTTAATACAGCACTTAGAGAGAACGCTAGAGGAGCTAGAGTTCAACAGCCTACCCAACAGAGTTAATCAGGTGAACGGTAGATAATAGTGTACCAGCCAGAGGAATACGGACCGGGAATGAGTTTGCTGTGCCGCAGAAGAGTGGAAGAGGACGTAGCTGTTGCCCTCGCCATCCTGGCGGTCAAGTGATCTTACTGTCAGAGTCCGAGAAGAAGCAGCAGAGCTTTAACTTTACGAACCTCTATCGGCAGAAGCTGGGCTGTAACCTTAAGGACGTGCTACGAAAGGTGTGGCTTTTTTCCTGTGGAGGGTGCTCTTTGCTCAACAGGCTGAAAAAAATAACCATTGCTGCCCCTCCTGCAGGTGGTGAGAATTTACTCACTTGAATACTGTCATTAGCCGTTTTACGTGCAATAGGCAGTGGATCGCACTAAAATGGGGCACTGTCAAATGCACACAGTGTCTGCATTGTGGAGAGATCCCATCTGTTGTGTCGTCCCCGTCCCCCCCCCCCCCCCCCCCCAATAAAAAACCAACCAACCAACCAAAACTCCCAGAAACACCTGCACTGGTAATACTGCATGTTGCCAGCACAGAGACGAGGGCCTTGTTCCCGAGAACTGCTAGCCATGCCTTTAAACTTGAGATTCAGCATAGATCGAGAGTAAAGAAACTGCTGTTGTGTTAATGAAAGCTAAAGACAGCCCTGTGACTGTTACCACTTGGTGGTTACTAAACAATCTACCTCAGACTCTCTTCTGTTTTTATCTGCAGACATTATGAAAGCGCACCTGAGGCTTCCCAGGTCCCTGACTTCAGTTCTCTTTCATCCCGTGAGGAGGACGGAGATTCTTCAGGTGGCCTTGCCTTGGCACACGCTGTGCTTTGGAAGCACTAAAAAGAAATGCTTTTAAAAGTGTGCATTTATTTTAATGTTCATACAAAAGAGATTGGTTTTGAACAGTGTTGTTACCGGATCACTAATTTGATATTTTAACTGTATGCATTTTTTTGAACATAGGTGTGTGTGTGTGTGTGTGTGTGTATATATATATATATATAAAAAAAAAAAAACGTTTTATTAATTCTCGTTAAGTGCCGATCTGAGGAGTCTGTAATGGGCAGCGCTGAATTCCTCAAATTGTCTGTCACCAACAGACCGCTAATATTTTTTGTGAAACCAGTCTGCATATCCTGAAACCCCACTTCTGGTAATAGCTGCGGAATGTGTTTGTTACTTACCTCCCGGTAGCACGTACCCTGGAGCACCTGCCTCATCAGTCAGCTCAGCCTGTACAGGGTGTACATTTTTGCTCCAAGGCTAAAGTGTTAAAGACACCAAGTTCCAGCTTACCAAATCCTTGGTTACCCGAGTTAATATCCTCCCTTCCGTTCCTCTTACTCTTTTGTTCAAAGGTAATGTTGTGAATCACAGAAAATGCAACGAAGACTGGAGCACCTGCACGTAATTAATATTTTCCTTTTAAACGGTAATATGCCAGTAGTAAGTGGCTCTTCAGATAATTTTATTTTCGGTTGTTCTCATTTAAAAACAGTCTCCTGCTCCTTTAACAGCTTTCTTTTAAAAGACAGGTTGAAGTTGTGCTGGCGTTAAGAAGCTCTTCACAAGGTACTGGGGCTGTCCTGAGGATTCCACTTGACCAGCCAGCAGAAGAGGCAGGGAAACATACTTACATTGATGGCCTGAACTTCTCTTCCTATTACTCTTTTTAGTACTAGCCAGCGTGTGTGAGACATCTTTTCCTTCTCCTGTGAAGCAGTGGGCTGGTCTTTCTGGAAGAGGTTGTTTGACCATTGGAATTACACCAGTGAGATTCAAGAAGGAAATAAAATCCAAAAGCAGCAGCGTATCTTTATTACTACGTTAAGTGAGAAAGTGACACTTGGAACGAACTCGTTATAAACAATTCTGAACTCTTTTCTTAGCGGGAACGTACTTGAAAAAAAAAACAAACGAACCACAGGAGTACCTTGGAATACATAGGGCGATTCATCCCTTCAGGATCATTACACGGCAGCTGTATGTCACCACAATACACCTCTTTTGCTTAATGGTGGACTTCTCAGAGGGAATTTACTTGGGTCAGGTATACTGTGTGTATGTGGTTTTATGCACGTAGAACTGCCTGTACTACACTATCTTTTAAATAGGTGGTGGTAAGAGGAGACAGCTTTCTTCTAGTAGATTCTTCCTTAAGTTTCTTTAGTGATTCCGGGGGCGCTCACTTGACCGTGATGTGCCTGACCTGGTTAGCATCTAAACCTCCTCCTCTGATGTGGTACAGCTGTCTGCTAAATTAGTTACAGAAAGATGGTGACTTTAACTCAGACAGTTCTCTCTTACCTCTCTATTGTTTTATCTGGATAATTTGAATTTGGATTAGAGCAGCGGAGGGAAAAGATGCCTTACACTGAAACGGACGCGAGTCTGTGAGAAGAAAGCCAGGCGTCCTTGGAGACTGTGCCAATGAAAAGGGGAAGAAAAATGAGTGGAATAAATCTGAGTGCACATAGTCCTGCATCCCGAAGGGAGCACAGAAGGAAGGTTGCTTGCTTAGAAGAGCAGTGGATGCTTCGTGCCCGCCTTAAAGAGAATATTAACAGAGAGAATTCTTTGTAAGACAAGCTGCCCCGCGGGGTGTGGGTAGCAAATACGTTGGAAAAAATACAGCCACAAGCTCCGAATGGCACAGTAGGCGAGCTGTGATCCGCCCGACAAGGCCTCCCGCGGGCGCCCTCTGCCGCCACCTGCTGGTGGAAAACGAGTACTGCAGGCGGCCGAGGGGCGCGCATGCGCGGTGGGGGTCCGGTGGCGCCCCCTGCCGCCACCTGCTGGTGGTGAAGGGGTACTGCAGGCAGCCGGGGGGCGCCCTCTGCCGCCACCTGCTGGTGGGAAGCGAGTACTGCAGGCTGCCGGGCGCCACGAATGCCGCATGACGCCCGTGGGCACCCTCTGCCGCCATCTGCTGGTGGAAAACGAGTACTGCAGGCGGCCGGGGGGCGCGCAACGCGCGGTGACGCCCGCGGGCGCCCTCTGCCGCCACCTGCTGGTGGGAAGCAAGTACTGCAGGCGGCCGGGGGACGCGCATGCGCCGTGGGGTCCGGTGGCGCCCTCTGCCGCCACCTGCTGGTGCAAAACGAATACTGCAGGCGGCCGGGGGACGCGCATGCGCGTTGGCACCCGCGGGCGCCCTCTGCCGCCACCTGCTGGTGGGAAGCGAGTACTGCAGGCGGCCGGGGGGCGCGCATGCGCGGTGACGCCCGCGTGCGCCCTCTACCGCCACCTGCTGGTGGGAAGCGAGTACTGCAGGCGGCCGGGGGGCGCGCATGCGCGGTGACGCCCGCGGGCGCCCTCTGCCGCCACCTGCTGGTTTTAATCGGGTACTGCAGGCGGCCGGGGGGCGCGCATGCGCGGTGACGCCCGCGGACGCCCTCTGCCGCCACCTGCTGGTTTTAATCGGGTACTGCAGGCGGCCGAGGGGCGCGCATGCGCGGTGACGCCCGCGGGCGCCCTCTGCCGCCACCTGCTGGTTTTAATCGGGTACTGCAGGCGGCCGGGGGGCGCGCATGCGCGGTGGGGCCCCGGGGGCGCCCTCTGCCGCCACCTGCTGGTTTTAATCGGGTATTGCAGGCGTCCGGGGGGCGCGCATGCGCGGTGACGCCCGCGGGCGCCCTCTGCCGCCACCTGCTGGTGGAGAACTAGTACTGCAGGCGGCCGAGGGGGGCGCATGCGCGGTGAGGCCCGGGGGCGCCCTCTGCCGCCTCCTGCTGGTGGAAAACGAGTACTGCAGGCGGCCGAGGGGGGCGCATGCGCGGTGGGGCCCGGGGGCGCCCTCTGCCGCCTCCTGCTGGTGGAAAACGAGTACTGCAGGCGGCCGTGGGGCCGTGCATGCGCGTTGCTTATTACGTCGTTGTTTTTTTTGCTGTGTAATTTCCTACGCTCCTAGATTTTTCTTCATATGTAAATCACACAGAATCACAGATCTTCTAGGTTGGAAGAGACCTCAAGATCATTGAGTCCAACCTCTGACCTAACACTAACGTTTGAGCTAATTCCCGTGGAAAATATTTCATTTACTTTCTTGGTTGTATTGTCCTTTCTATGTTCAAAGCTGAGGCATAAATACGGTAAATTTTGCTTCTAGAAACACCCCAGTTCTTTTGTCTGCACTCTGCATGCTGTAAACTAGGGATAGGCACAAAAAAAAACAAATAAATAAATAAATAAAAGAACACAGCTGCTGCTGCTCCTGCTCTCTTTCTTGTGGTTTGCCCCCTCCTCTTTCCCAGGTGATTGGGTTTGGGTGCTGGGCGGGGCCAAATGGTATAGGAGCCCCAGGCACGGCATCAGAGAGCTCCTTCTGCCTGGGCTGCTCTTTGGGGTCAGTGCTTTGTTGATGCTTCTGTTAGCTACATGCAGGGTTCTTTTGGTGGGTCAGGGTCTGGTACGATCTTTTAGAGGAAACCGATCTAGTAGTATGTGCATTTATTGCTTGAAGCTCTTTGGAGGTGATTAATTGTTATAGCACATTTATGGATAGGATGTCAATGTTATTTTGTGCGTTTGCTTTGTTGTTCTAGGTCCCTCGTGATTTTTGCAGGGTTACAGGGCAGATGCCACCAGATCTACCCCTTTTGTTGTTTTTGTTTTGTTTGATTTTTTTTTCTTCTTGATTTTTCTTTTTCTTTTTTGGAAGGGGGTTTGGGATTTGAGCATCTCAATTTTGCGGGTTTGGGATTTGAGCGTCTTAATTTATTGGGTTAGGGGTTTTAGGCATAGGACTTCAGGGGTTTAGTGTGGTAAATAGTTTGGGTTAGGTCCGTAGGGGTTTCGAGGATGTTTAGGGATAGGGCTTGAGGCTTTTTTGTGTAAGGGCGGGAAGGGCTAGGGTTACAGTGAGTGCTGTTAAATGTAGTTCTCGAAAACTCGGCCTCTGATTGGCCGTGCTGGCTGTCCAGGGAATTCTGGTAGGTGTAGTTTTCCGGCACCAGGCTTCCGGTAGGCCGTGTTGACTGCCCGGAGCATGCCGGGAGATGTAGTTCTGGGACTCCGAACTTCCGGGAGGCCATGTTGGGTGCCCGGAGCATGCCGGGCAATGTAGTTCTGGGCCTCCGGACCTCCGGGAGGCCATGTTGAGCGCCCAGAGCATGCCTGGAAATGAAGTTCTCGGGAACCAGGGTTGGGCTTAGGGACTAGGGCTGGGGCTAGGGTTAGAGTTTAGGGTGAGGGTTGGGGTTAGGGTTAGGGCTAGTGAATGCTGGTTCTCTGTGTTTGCAGATGACGGTGAGCGTGTTTAAACTAATTCCAGTTGAAGAAGTTTCAGTTACTTGCTTGGTGCCGTTATCAGTTCAACATTAAAAGCTGCAGCAAAAGCAAAAGGGGATTTTTGCTTCTAGAAACACCACAGGTCTCTTGTCTGCTCTCTGAATGTTTTTGAGATAAAACAGATTTTAAAAAACAAAGGAAAGGAAAGGAAAGGAAAACAAAACAAAACACAGCTGCTCCTTTTGCTCTCTTCCTACTTTCATGTGCTTTGCCCCTCCCCTTTCCCAGGTGATTGGGTTTGGGTGCTGGGCGGGGCTAAATGCTATATGAGCCCCAGGCATGCCATCAGAGAGCTCCTTCTGCCTGGGCTGCTCTTTTGGGGACAGTGCTTTGTTTTTCCTTCTGTCCGTTGCAGGGTTGTTTAGGCAGGCTGGAGTCTATGGATTTCTGGATTTTAAGTGCTTGGAATTCACTTAGTAGAGGGATGTTTAGTAGGGGCTGCTGGCTCAGTTTGGGGCGCGGTTGTCACTGCAGTTATTTTCCTACAGCCAATAGAGTAAAATTCCAGTTTGCCTTTTAGAGGTGCTATAAGTGGGTAAAGAGAACAGATGGAAGCGTGTGCCACGTGGGGTAGGCAAGCGGCTGAGGTACAGGAGGGGATGAGAGCATGTGATTTTTTTTCTGGGGATGAAATGGACTCAATTTTGTTGGTGTATAATCTGTTCTGCTCCTAGATTTTTCTTTCAATGTGAAGAAAAGTTTGAGCTAATTCCAGGTAAGAAAGTTCCAGTTACTTGCTGGGTCGTATTGTCCTTTTAATATTCAAAGCTACAGCAAAAGCGTGGGGATTGTTGCTTCTAGAAACACCCCAGTTTTCTTGTCTGCACTCTGCATGCCGTTGAGCTAAAGCAGACTAAAAAATAAATAAATACAGGAAACACACACACAAAAACCAACAATAACAAAAACAACAACAACAAAAAAAACACACCATTGGGTGATGTGTTGTGAACGCAACGATCATTTAATCCCTTTGTTTTCCCAGGTGGTGTGGATGATACTGGTTGCACTGTTGGAGCTTGGATTTGGAGAGGAACAGGTGAGCATAGTTGTATGTTGCATCAGCAGTAGTCAGTGTTGTGGAGAAGGTGGGCATCATGACCGGCATGCTAGTGAATGCTGGTACTCTGTTTTTGCAGCTGATGATGAGCCTGGCAATTGACTAAGATGACGACCAGTGCCTGTGTATTTCTTGAGGCGGAGGGAATTTACCATGCAGCAACCTGAGAGCTAAGTTGGGGGGCACCTGGTATTTGCATATCTGGGGTGGCTAATGGGAGCTGGGAGCCAGAGCAGCGTGGAGCCAGCTGGCTGAAAATACTTGGTGCCGCTGCGAGGGTGGTTCAGGCTGGGTCACGTTCAGGCTGCTTGTGGCTGGGTCACCAGGCTAATAGAAGCAGCGGGATTATTTTGTAGCGTGAGTGCGTGCGCCAGGCAGGACAGTTTCCTTCTGTTCGTCTGTCCTGTAGTGTTGCTTCTGCAATGTCTGTTCTGTGCTTCTCGGGTCTTGATATCCTTCTAGCTTTTTACACTGGACAGACCAGACAGGCGACTTGGTAGCGGTGCTGAAGGGCCTCAGTGCTTGTTTTGTCATCGTGGCTCTGATCCGAGCACTTCTTGTCTTGCAGTCGCTGCTTGAAGTGCAGTTCTGTTTCAGGTCTCGTGCATCATATTCGGTTTGAGATCGCATCTGTTTCCATCCTCGCTCTTGTGGAAGTCATCTGGGCCGCATCAGGAGCTCTTGCTTGGGAATTGATTTCCTAAGCGTCGTCTTATGTGATTAAGGAGGTATTGGGGAGGCAAGGACAGTCCCCAGACAAGGACTGTATATCTCGAAACAAGACACCGGAACTCACGATAAGGAAGCGGCAGACGGACAGAGAAACAAATGTAAGGACTATAAATCTCAAAACTGGACGTTGGAATTCATTATAAAGACACAACAAAGGGAAGAATTAGCAACAGCCAGCTCTTGCGATTAAGAAACATGCCAACTCAGCGGATTCCTGACCAAAGGTGAAAAGTACAATGTGAGGAAGACTCGGGGTCTTCCTCCCAAAGACCCCTGCCCACGTCCCAAAGGCCCCTGCCCACAGTTCTTGGGAGGCTCTACTCAGGCGCAAGGTGCCAAAAGGCTAATTAGCATGAGAAGCGAGGGAAGGCGGGGGTAGGCAATGAATATGTATAGACGCCGGTAGAATATTGATAGATTGATTGTATAAATTCAAGACTGCTTTCTGCTTTGGGTATGCACGATAGGTGGAGAGATCCCCCCGTGCATCCAGCGCTGCAATAAAGAATATACCGCTTAAAGGAATTTCGGCTTCGATCTTTGAATCATATGGGTTTTTCAGTCCCCATCCTTCTGGTCTCTTGTCTTGAAGGAAGGCTTTTTAGGCCTCCATCACCCCAGTTCTGGCAGTGTCTTCCAGTCGCGTGTCGTGACATTTGAGTCTCTCCTTGGGTCTGGTGCAGAGCACCTGTTGTGACTTGCTGTTGCCATAGGGCTTCCCTCCGGGGGTCACTTTTTCTTGCGCCTTGTGTTGTGTGTTTTGTTTGTAGTGTTTGTGGCGTGGCTGTGTGTGTATGTGTTTGGTCTGGAGCTGTCCTGCCTGGCAGTTAGTGATGACAGCTAACGTGGCAGTGCATGGGTGTGCTAATACATTGTCCGGACTGTGTTGGCGAAGACATCTGGTCTGCCTCTGGGCACGTACTGAAGGGCAGCAGGCACAGTCATCTCTGTGGTGTTTGTCAGATGTGCGTGTGGGGGGGAAGAGTTGAGCTGCTTGTGAGCAGCTGCTCGCATAGTGCTTGAACGGTGTGCTTGAGGAGGAGGTCTGTGGAATCTTGAAAGCTTACAGATAAGGGGTTTTTGAAACTTTTATTTTTATTTCTCTCCTGTCCCCAGTAGAGCGTAAACCTTTGGAGGAACCTGTCACAGGAAAGAGCTCCTTCCGGAACTGTTCAGCGCTCCGTAGGCAGCTCGGTGACTGGCTTGGTCTACTTCTGAGGTGTGCTGAGGTATGGGGGCTGCTGTTTTGAAATGATAATATTGTAAGCGGGGTCCCTTTGTGTTGTTGAGGGATGGGTGCTAATGCTGGCAGCTGAATGATTATCTTGTGACCGTTTTCATTTGTTAAAGCTGAAACACAGTGTACAACGCGGGACTTGACCGGAGCTGCTTTTGGCAAGGTGAGCGATGAACAGATGTAGCAGGTACTTTAGGGGTGCAGTTGTCACTGCAGTTACTTAACTGCACAAAGTACAGTAAAAATCCTGTTGATATTTCAGGGGTGTTGTAGCTGGCCTAAGAGAGCAGATGGAAGCATCTGCCTCGAGGGCAGGTGAGGGAGCAGAGGTTAGGGAGCAGATGAGAGTAACTGTCCCAGCTGTGCTGTGGCTTTGGATGCTGCTTCAGCCTATGCTTTTCTTTTTGTTTCACAGGTGTGTCGCACAGGCTCAGAGGGGCCAAGCTGCACTCTGAAGAGCAGCACGGGAAGGGCGGGCTGTTTGTGAGCTGGATTGGAGCAGAACTGCCAAGTAGCACGAGGTGACTGCGAAGGGTCTTGCTTTGCAGGTGCCATGGCAGGCTCTCCACAGAAGCGGTTGAGGATTTGAGAGGAGGTTGCAGATCATCGAGGAGCGACACGTGCAGGGACGGCTTGAAAACGGTATGGCTGCTTTCTCTTCTGTTTATCAGGTGTCCCAGGCGACGTGGGCTGTGATGTTAGCCTTTAGGATCGGAACAAAGCAGGTGCTGATGGCGGTCTTCTTCGGTAGGCAAAGAGGTGCCCGAAGCCCCCTCCTGTGCAGCCTGAGCACGCCTCGCTGAGGATGAAGCTTGCTTTCCAGCAGTTCTGGAAACTGTGTTGAGGCTGAAATGCTGCGTCTGTGTTCGGGTTGGGGTTGCACCTTGGTGAGTGTAGGGATGGGTTTTAAGTGGGTGCAGCGGAGGGCCCGGCCCCAGTGTCCTGTAGTGTGTTTTGACCCATCAGCATAGCCTTTTGGTTCTCAGATAGCCTGCTGAAGGAAGTGATTTTTGCTGCGAGTGGAACGGAATTGATTTTGTTGGCGTATAATCTGTTCTGCTCCTAGATTTTTCTTTCTGCGTAAATAAAAGTTTGAGCTAATTCGAGCTGAAAAAGCTTCAGTTACTTGCTTGGTTGTGTTGTCCTTTCAATATTCAAAGCTGCAGCGAAAGCATGGGGATTGTTGCTTCTAGAAACACCCCAGTTCTCCTGTCTGCCCTCTGCATGCTGTTGAGCTAAGCCTTATAAATAAGTAAATAAACCACAGCTGCTGCTCCTCCTCTTTCTACTTTCATGTGCTTTGCCCCTCCCCTTTCCCAGGTGATTGGGTTTGGGTGCTGGGTGGGACCAAAAGGTATATGAGCCCCAAGTATGCCGTCAGAGAGCTCCTTCTGCCTGGGCTGCTCTTTGGGGGTAAGTGCTTTGTTTTTCCTTCAGTCAGTTGCCGGGTTCTCTAGGCAGGCTGGAGTCTATGGATTTCTGGAATTCTAAGGGCTTGGAATTCACTTCATAGAGGGATATGTAGCAGAGGTTGCTGGCTCACTTTTTTTTTGGGATGGTGGGATACGCTCCTGTGTTTGATCTGTATTTTAATCTCTAGATGAATCAACCCACTTGTGTAACTCTCCAGAGGACTAAAACCAGCTTGATGACATGCTACAAGAGGCTTGACCGTGTTGGTGCAGTATTACCAAGAGACTGAGCGGGGTCACCTTTTTCATCTGCAAAGGGTATGTCTGCCATTACCCCTGCCGGGGCTGCTATGCATTCATGGCCTTGTGGCATTTGTGGACTTCAGTTTGTTTGTTTGTTTGTTTGTTTGTTTTATTTGTCTGGCTCTGGTCTCTGTGTTTGAGTCCTCTGCATGTGCCGCACTGTTTGCGTATCCATTGTGGATGTGACCTTCTCTCTTTGTTTCTTGTAGCTCAGGGCGTAGGCACGGAAGCTTGAACGAAGCATGAGGGTGAGTGGACAGCAGTGGGGGCCCCGAGTTGCTCGGTGGACTGTGTGAGTCTGCTTCAGCTGTCGGGCCGGCTTTGCAAGTGCCTTGCGACAGCAGAGTACGTCTCCTGCCACGTTTCTGACACGTGCCAGACGTCAGCGGTTCCAGGGTTCCAGTTCCTGAAATGCTGGAGATGCTCGGAGCACGAGAGGAGCTGGGGCGGCTTCGGGGGGCTGGGGGAGAGGGGACAGGGGAGAGGGGGGCGGCTGCGGCGGCGGGGGGGGGCAGAGAGGGCAGCAGGAGGAGGTGCCGTTGCGTGCGCGTGGCCGACGCCCCTCTGGATTGGCTGGAGTGCTCCGTCCCGAGGCATGCTGGGAGCTGTAGTTCTGCGCTGCCGGGCGGCCACGTGGGCTCCGGGCTGCGCGGCCGGGCCGGGGCCGGGCCGGGGCCGGGCCGTGCGCGCCGGGAGGCGCAGGTTGCCGCTGGCGGCGAGCGCGGTTGCCGGCGGTGAGGCGAGCGAGAGCCTCCGGGGGTGCCTCCTCGGAGCGTCGGGCCGGGAGGGGCGGGGGGTGTTGAGGCCGGGCGCGGGTCCTCGCTGCGCTTGATCGTTGGGCTGCGCCGCGCCGCGCCTCGGAGGCTTTCCTCTCCCTGCGTCCTGACAGCCGGCTCTCTCCTTGTGCTGCGGTTCACCGGGGCAGAAGCAGCTCCCCGCCGCTAGGACCCCTGCGGGGTTTGTTGCCGAGCGAAGGTGGCGCACCGGGTAAAGCGAGGAAAGCCGCAGCTGGCGTGCTGCGGTCGCAGGGTTCTCAGGAGAGAGAGCAGCCCGTCCGTCCCGACTGCCCAGGTAAGTCGCAGCGACCTCGGGGTGGAATCAAGGCGTGCTCGTAAGCTTCCTGCAGCCCCGGCTCAAAGGCTTCATTGAATTTGCGGAAGCGCGAGCTGCTCGGCGCTGGGAAGCGCAAAGGGAAGGAAGGCACGTAGTGCCTGCCGAGTCGTAGTAGCCTCTTAGACCTAGAATGAACTGGCCTGTCAGGCTCTGTCTGTTGCTCAGTCTTTGGTACGAGAGGCTAAACTTTGTCCCGCCTCAGCTTTCGGAGTTGTCCTAGGAATAGACCGGTGCTTGCGGGGCTTTCCAGGACGCTGGTTGCGGTCAGTGAGGACAGACGTGAGAGGCAATTTCTGTCTGTCTGTCTGTCTGTCTCTTGGTTATGTCCCAAGAGTTTTGCTTGAACTGTGTGCAATAAAGGAGGCCTTGGGCCTGTACTGAGCAGCGAGAGAGAGCAAAACTCTGCGTAAGCACTGGCCGTGGCAACGTTGCTTGGGAGTTGAGCGGCTGGGGGTCTTTCCAGAGGTGGGGGGTCTTCCCAGCGGAACTCGGTACGCAGGCAGAAACGTGACCTTCGAGGTCTTTGTTTGTCTTGCGCTGCAGCTGTGGTATTTGCCCCATAACTGTATGGAGTTGCTGAATTCTAGAGGGGATGATGATAGAGACGTCCCTGGTTCAGCCTTTTTTTGCCGCAGTCCTTGCAGAAGTTGTGGAAAAATGAGTAGTATCCTTCTCTTTAAGTTCACCTTTTAAAGAGTTCTTCCTGCAGACTCCTGTCTCCGTGGTTTAGGTACGTGATTTGTGTGAAACAGAGCCAGGCTTTCCTGTTAACGAGTGCCCTGATTGAAATTCCCTGTTGTTGGAGAACAAGAACCATCAGTGGTGCTTGGCAGTTTAAAACCTCTTGGCTTACGCAAAGGCTAACTTGCCAAAGCGAATGGGAAGTAGCCTAAAGTTCAGTAAATGCGCTGAATAGAAAAGGCCGTCTTCTTGACGGGAAAAGAGCTTTGCAGAACGTGAGCTTTGTTTCCCGTAGGGCTCCCTGCTTGCCCACCTGTTCAGCGATTACTGCAGGCTTTGACTGGTCCCCTCAGGCCCAATATCGCACACGTGCTGTGCTGCAGACGGTGCCTTAGCTTCCTTGCCGTCTCGTGCTGCGTTACTTGTACCTGCGGAAAACTTACTTCAGTGTCACAGAAACCCCGTGGGAAGCGTTCCCGACTCACGCCGGTAGGACCATCCCGTCGCGGCTGGTAAAATCCAGGAGCAGGACGATGCTTGGAAGAACGTCACCTATGGAGGAGAAGACAACAGTCTCCTTCCTGTTAGGCAACAGGTTTCCAAGACTGGTTTCCCCACCCCCCTGTGCGTTTTGAAGGAGGCAGTCCCTAAGCTGATGCAATCCAACTATCCAACTGCATCTAAGATGCTGGTTGTTACTTCCATAAGCTATAAAGGAACTTAATGTGTTCTGTGTTTTTAGGTCGAGGCTCGTGTGCGTGAGTTTGGCTTGTCGCGATGGCCGGTGTAGATGATCGCTCACGTGCCCCAAAGCTCCTTGTGCTGATGCTGGATCTGCCCCACGGTAAAGGACCGCATGCTGTGTGTTCAGCTTTTCTTCCTTACCGTGTCGTCCGTATGTATGTATGTATTTACTTCTCTGAAGGAAAGGGTGGATTTTTCGTGGGTCCCTCTGTGCGCGTCTCGAACCAGGCTGCAGTAAATACGCGTAAGCGAGTAGGCTGCTGCAGCGCGTCCTGGACAGTATCAGGGTGCTACTCTGCTAGCAGTGGAGAGCTGGGTGAAGGTGCCCAGGGTAAGGGCTTGTTCTGCCTCAAGTTGAACAGAAAGTTTCAGGAGTTGAGCATCCCAGGGGATGTTTGTAGGACTGCTGTTAGACGATAAAGGTTCGGATGGCTGTCGACGAAGGGGATTTTGTTGGTTCTTTTTCGATAGCTGTTCCTGCCAAAGATCGCGTCGGTCACAAAAGGTAGTAGTAACCTTGCGGTTTCTATGTTCTGTAGCGTTTGTACTAAAATACACTGGCAGATGAATAAATGAGCAGGTACAAATACACGTGACTCTGTAGCTGAGACTAAATAACGTGCAGTTTCTTCTGTGTTTTATCTTTCAAAGCACATTGTTGCTGAGCGCCTGAGCTTTTTGCTCGCATTACCGAGGAAAGGAATGGCAGTGCTTCTTCCCCCCTCATCTCTCTTTTTTTTTTTTTTTTTTTTTTTCCCCCCCCTCTCTTCTTCCTCGATGACAGGGTACTCAATGTTTTCCTCGGATGTCCACGTGAAAAACGAAATAAATAAATAAATGCTGATGGTGAAGACACTGACAGAATTGGGTGACATTTTCAAGGTAGAGGAGGGGCGAAGAATGTGGAAATTCCTGGTACATTAGTGGTGCTCTGTTAACAAAACTGACGTATACGCCACTTGCTGTTCCTAGTTTTTTGGTTTGGTTTTCCTTTCAGTAGTCTCCCCGAAGGCTTTTGCGGACACACGGTGTATCTTTTCTGTTCTTCCAGTATTCGTTTGTCAGGAAAGACGACCATGCAATCCGAGGGCTGTGGACAACCATCTACCAGGTGGTTGTTGCAGCCTCCATCGGTCATGTTATTTGTGCTTTTAGCTCGCCCTCTCCTATATCTTGAGTTGAATTTCTTTTTTTTTTTTTTTTTTTTGGCAACGCTATGTTTGCAGTGATAGCATTGCTGCCGAGGTATTTTTGACTAAAAATGATCTTAACTGTAGTAGTGAATTCACAGAGTGTGGCTTTGTGTAACGACTCCCGCGATCACAACTTTTTTTTTTTTTTTTTTTCCTTTGTCACAGATAGGAGGAAAGCTCTTTCCGGAGAGATGGAAAGAAAGTTGTTTCAGAATACGTTCAGAATGTCTGAAGTTGTTTTGGAATTTTTTTTTGTTTTGTTTTTTTTTTTTAGTAGTTAACGGTAGTACAGCCCACAGAGCAATTTCTTTGTGCGTGAGAACTCGCGGGTTAACTGAAAGTTACTTGTTTTATTATAAAACTAGGATTTGAAGCCACGGGCATTCAGAAATGCATATGATATGTCTTGTCACAATCTTCTAGATCAGCTAACCGGAATGAGAACCAATCTTCTGAAAACACACAGGGATATCGTGGGGCAGGATGAAGGTAAATGGACACAATTATTTATTAATATTCTGGTACAGCTATTTAATTCACCTAAGTAGTGTTTCTGTCCTCGGTGTGGGAGAGGAAGTAGACTTTGCATCGTTTCTTGGGTCAGTCGTCCTTCCCTAGATTCCGAAGGAAAAGAATGAAATTTCTGCCTTCTGTCACAAAACATGTTGTGCGTGCTTGGAATTTGAAAATTCAGTTTCATGGGTGAGCTTTCCTGTGCAACAGGATGCAGTAGATGTTCTTATAGTGATGGTGAAAGGAAAGAGGGGCTTTATTTGCCTTTTGCTTTTCCTTTGTTTTGTAGAGGGAGGAAATAGTGATTTCTAGATCTTAAATGCTAACACTGGAAATGGAAGCATGCGAGGCTTGTATTTCCTTAGTCTTAAGGTAGACTAAATTTAGATACCTTGTTCTGCTGCAGACTGCCTTCACGGCGTTCCTGTTGCTCAAAGGGGAAATCATCAGGAGTAGTTGAAAATGATGCCTTCACCCCTTCGGGAGATTGATCCAGATCAACCAAAAAGGCTTCTTCATACACTTGGCAGTCTGTTCAAACAGGATGAGAAGGTAGGAGAAGTCTTGCTATCTGCTGTATCATTATTTGAAAAGTAACTGAATTGTAACACGGAGGCAAATACTCTGGTAGTGAATTGACGAAGCAATTGTTTTTTACTTATATTAAAAAAAAAAAAAAAAAGTCTTTTCAGGGTACGATGATAGATGAAGCAGATAAATTTGTTGCTGGGCCTCAGAATAAGATCAAGCGTCCTGGAGAGCCCAATACTCCAGCATCACTAAAGAGAGAAGGCGTAGCACGTCGCCGCTATTGCGACGGCCACAGTCACTGTTGTGACAAACCATGTTGGTGGGAAAGGGCCACCCTGTGCTGCTGGATCTCCGTCACCATATCTGAACCTCAAAGGCATGCCAACAAATAAAGGTGTGTTGGAGTTGTTGTAGTACAGGAACTTGTGTGGTCATAAATGGACATAGTGTGCAGGAAAAAAAAAAAAAAGGTCTCCGTGCTTTCCGTGTTAATTCAAAAGGACACGTAAGTTTTAGAGTTAATTGGGACTGAATTTCTTTGGTCGGCTTAGACAAACAGGCTGTTGCTATAGGTAACGAAGTCCTGAATGAGCAATAATTTGGAACTGTTTCTAAAAAGTGCTGAAACCTTTCACCACGATGGTTTGGCGGTAGCAAGGATTTCATTTCAGCTTTTAATTCTCATTTGTGTATTCTATAGTGGGGAAGGGAGAAGTGGGGAAGGAAAGTGTGTAAAAAAAAAAAAAAAAAAAAAAATTTAAATTTCTCACAAATAGTAATTTACCCACCTGTTGCAGCAGAGTCGAAAGAAAAATTTGCTGGAACTGGGGGAAGGAGGGGAAACTTTAGTTTGCTTTAGTCACTGAAATGGGAATACAGCAAATAACTTCACGACAGTCATATGAGACGGTAGCAGCCCAAAAGGAGGTATTCCTGTGGTTGCGTCAAAGGGTGAATAAAACTACTGAAGTGATCTGACAGTGCTGAGTAACTCTCTCCACAGTACTTTCAACAAGAAGGGATGCAGAATAATGTCCTTCTGTGTTTTTTGATCCTGCAGTTATATGCACTACTAAGCTCCTTCTTAATTTTCAGACACTGGTATCAGTACTGTCCAAGATGGTAATGGAGAGAAGAAAGCAGAAAACTGTCAGTTGCTGGAAGAGCAAATTGATGGCTTGTCTGTGCAAATGGCTTCTTCGGTTCCAGCTGTTAAGGGAGAGGATGAAATGTCACCTGGTGACTTAGACTCTCTACATGATGAGTTCAATTGCTTAAATGATGCAAAGATGGCTTGGATCGTAAACCTGGTACCAATGCACTTGTTCGAGGGCCTCTAAATTACAGCGTGGCTGGAGATGACCAAAAACGAGTGATGGAGTCTACTTCTGAATCTGTGCCAAATTGATTTAAAATAACACCTACAATGTTGGAGGGAAGCGATGCTGGTATTAAAATCAGAGTGGTGAAAGAGGTTTGCAAACGTGGAAGAAGTAAGTTCTTTATTAGTGTATTAAAAATAGGCTAGGGGTACAGAAGACTTTTTCTTGAAATGAGGATCTATTTTGAAAATAAAACCTCAGATTTGGAATGATTTTTGATTACTCGTGTACAAGTAGTGGAAGAACAAGAAAGTAAGTACATGTATTCACAGTCCAACTTTATATCCTCACCGTCCTTACTGCAGTACTCTTAAGCAGGCTTAGTCACAGCACCATTCGTGTTTTCATAGTTGCTTCAGAGAAGAAAACACAGAAACCAATGAAAAAATACTGTTGTTTCACATCTAAGGTGTCCGGTTCATTCTTTTGCGCTACTTTTTTTTTTTTTTTTTGTTAAACTTTATACGAGACAATCGTGCTCATGCTCCACATAGATCGGTCATCTTGTAAAGAGTAGTTATCTTAAACCTCTGCTTTCAAAAATGACAGCTCTAGGTTGAAACATGGCTCGGTATCCCTTTGTTTCTATTAACTGCTGATCATGGCAGCGTGTTCGTGGAGATACAAGGCTTCTCTGCTGATTAAACCTAGTCTGCATTTTCCAAGGGCAGGTGTTTCTAGATACTGCTCTTTTAAGAGAAGAAAATTCAGCGTTACATTTGAATATCAGCTAATCGATATCACTTCAAATTATTGGTATGCTGGCTTTTTTTTCTTACGTGCATTACTGTATGCAGAAATGGGAAACTCTAGGCTTTGTTGTTTTTCCTTTGGCTGTTGAGATTTACTGAAAATGCATTTACAAGATCTGTTTCTAATATCTGTTTGGATCTCTTGTTTAAGATCGTGAAAAAAATCTTCTCTCTTCTTGAGGAGGTACGTACAAGGACGGATGGAAACTCAGAAGTATTTCATTGAATTTGCTATAAGGGAAGGAGCAAGGTTTGTATAGATACGAATGATTCGGAGTTAAACGCTAACGTTGTTCATGATAGCAAATCTCAGTCTTTTCCAAAACAAGTGTTTTGTTTTGACATACTTAAATTATTACAGTTTCAGCGGTCAAACTGCCGTTGTATTTTCTGAAGTAAATGGTCGTTACCTAGAGCTGAAGTGTGAAATAGAAAGATACGGGTGGTTATGGAAGAAAGACCCAGAATTTGCGTGGGTTGGGGAAAGATGGCTGTATCAAATTAAATTTGCCATTCTGATGTCAGAAATGAGGGAAGCTCTTCCATGCTGGAAACAGAGAGCCTCCGCTAATACTGTTTGTCGTGGCCAAATAATACTGAGTTATTTAACTGCTGTTTTTGGAAGAAGAAATGAAATTACTTCCCTAGGTTTAAAAATCGTGTCTTAATACAGCACTTAGAGAGAACGCTAGAGGAGCTAGAGTTCAACAGCCTACCCAACAGAGTTAATCAGGTGAACGGTAGATAATAGTGTACCAGCCAGAGGAATACGGACCGGGAATGAGTTTGCTGTGCCGCAGAAGAGTGGAAGAGGACGTAGCTGTTGCCCTCGCCATCCTGGCGGTCAAGTGATCTTACTGTCAGAGTCCGAGAAGAAGCAGCAGAGCTTTAACTTTACGAACCTCTATCGGCAGAAGCTGGGCTGTAACCTTAAGGACGTGCTACGAAAGGTGTGGCTTTTTTCCTGTGGAGGGTGCTCTTTGCTCAACAGGCTGAAAAAAATAACCATTGCTGCCCCTCCTGCAGGTGGTGAGAATTTACTCACTTGAATACTGTCATTAGCCGTTTTACGTGCAATAGGCAGTGGATCGCACTAAAATGGGGCACTGTCAAATGCACACAGTGTCTGCATTGTGGAGAGATCCCATCTGTTGTGTCCCCCCCCCCCCCCCCCCCCCCCCCCCCAATAAAAAACCAACCAACCAACCAAAACTCCCAGAAACACCTGCACTGGTAATACTGCATGTTGCCAGCACAGAGACGAGGGCCTTGTTCCCGAGAACTGCTAGCCATGCCTTTAAACTTGAGATTCAGCATAGATCGAGAGTAAAGAAACTGCTGTTGTGTTAATGAAAGCTAAAGACAGCCCTGTGACTGTTACCACTTGGTGGTTACTAAACAATCTACCTCAGACTCTCTTCTGTTTTTATCTGCAGACATTATGAAAGCGCACCTGAGGCTTCCCAGGTCCCTGACTTCAGTTCTCTTTCATCCCGTGAGGAGGACGGGGATTCTTCAGGTGGCCTTGCCTTGGCACACGCTGTGCTTTGGAAGCACTAAAAAGAAATGCTTTTAAAAGTGTGCATTTATTTTAATGTTCATACAAAAGAGATTGGTTTTGAACAGTGTTGTTACCGGATCACTAATTTGATATTTTAACTGTATGCATTTTTTTGAACATAGGTGTGTGTGTGTGTGTGTGTGTGTATATATATATATATAAAAAAAAAAAAAACGTTTTATTAATTCTCGTTAAGTGCCGATCTGAGGAGTCTGTAATGGGCAGCGCTGAATTCCTCAAATTGTCTGTCACCAACAGACCGCTAATATTTTTTGTGAAACCAGTCTGCATATCCTGAAACCCCACTTCTGGTAATAGCTGCGGAATGTGTTTGTTACTTACCTCCCGGTAGCACGTACCCTGGAGCACCTGCCTCATCAGTCAGCTCAGCCTGTACAGGGTGTACATTTTTGCTCCAAGGCTAAAGTGTTAAAGACACCAAGTTCCAGCTTACCAAATCCTTGGTTACCCGAGTTAATATCCTCCCTTCCGTTCCTCTTACTCTTTTGTTCAAAGGTAATGTTGTGAATCACAGAAAATGCAACGAAGACTGGAGCACCTGCACGTAATTAATATTTTCCTTTTAAACGGTAATATGCCAGTAGTAAGTGGCTCTTCAGATAATTTTATTTTCGGTTGTTCTCATTTAAAAACAGTCTCCTGCTCCTTTAACAGCTTTCTTTTAAAAGACAGGTTGAAGTTGTGCTGGCGTTAAGAAGCTCTTCACAAGGTACTGGGGCTGTCCTGAGGATTCCACTTGACCAGCCAGCAGAAGAGGCAGGGAAACATACTTACATTGATGGCCTGAACTTCTCTTCCTATTACTCTTTTTAGTACTAGCCAGCGTGTGTGAGACATCTTTTCCTTCTCCTGTGAAGCAGTGGGCTGGTCTTTCTGGAAGAGGTTGTTTGACCATTGGAATTACACCAGTGAGATTCAAGAAGGAAATAAAATCCAAAAGCAGCAGCGTATCTTTATTACTACGTTAAGTGAGAAAGTGACACTTGGAACGAACTCGTTATAAACAATTCTGAACTCTTTTCTTAGCGGGAACGTACTTGAAAAAAAAAACAAACGAACCACAGGAGTACCTTGGAATACATAGGGCGATTCATCCCTTCAGGATCATTACACGGCAGCTGTATGTCACCACAATACACCTCTTTTGCTTAATGGTGGACTTCTCAGAGGGAATTTACTTGGGTCAGGTATACTGTGTGTATGTGGTTTTATGCACGTAGAACTGCCTGTACTACACTATCTTTTAAATAGGTGGTGGTAAGAGGAGACAGCTTTCTTCTAGTAGATTCTTCCTTAAGTTTCTTTAGTGATTCCGGGGGCGCTCACTTGACCGTGATGTGCCTGACCTGGTTAGCATCTAAACCTCCTCCTCTGATGTGGTACAGCTGTCTGCTAAATTAGTTACAGAAAGATGGTGACTTTAACTCAGACAGTTCTCTCTTACCTCTCTATTGTTTTATCTGGATAATTTGAATTTGGATTAGATGCCTTACACTGAAACGGACGCGAGTCTGTGAGAAGAAAGCCAGGCGTCCTTGGAGACTGTGCCAATGAAAAGGGGAAGAAAAATGAGTGGAATAAATCTGAGTGCACATAGTCCTGCATCCCGAAGGGAGCACAGAAGGAAGGTTGCTTGCTTAGAAGAGCAGTGGATGCTTCGTGCCCGCCTTAAAGAGAATATTAACAGAGAGAATTCTTTGTAAGACAAGCTGCCCCGCGGGGTGTGGGTAGCAAATACGTTGGAAAAAATACAGCCACAAGCTCCGAATGGCACAGTAGGCGAGCTGTGATCCGCCCGACAAGGCCTCCCGCGGGCGCCCTCTGCCGCCACCTGCTGGTGGAAAACGAGTACTGCAGGCGGCCGAGGGGCGCGCATGCGCGGTGGCACCGGCGGGCGCCCTCTGCCGCCACCTGCTGGTTTTAATCGGGTACTGCAGGCGGCCGAGGGGCGCGCATGCGCGGTGACGCCCGCGGGCGCCCTCTGCCGCCACCTGCTGGTTTTAATCGGGTACTGCAGGCGGCCGGGGGGCGCGCATGCGCGGTGGGGCCCCGGGGGCGCCCTCTGCCGCCACCTGCTGGTTTTAATCGGGTATTGCAGGCGTCCGGGGGGCGCGCATGCGCGGTGACGCCCGCGGGCGCCCTCTGCCGCCACCTGCTGGTGGAGAACTAGTACTGCAGGCGGCCGAGGGGGGCGCATGCGCGGTGAGGCCCGGGGGCGCCCTCTGCCGCCTCCTGCTGGTGGAAAACGAGTACTGCAGGCGGCCGAGGGGGGCGCATGCGCGGTGGGGCCCGGGGGCGCCCTCTGCCGCCTCCTGCTGGTGGAAAACGAGTACTGCAGGCGGCCGTGGGGCCGTGCATGCGCGTTGCTTATTACGTCGTTGTTTTTTTTGCTGTGTAATTTCCTACGCTCCTAGATTTTTCTTCATATGTAAATCACACAGAATCACAGATCTTCTAGGTTGGAAGAGACCTCAAGATCATTGAGTCCAACCTCTGACCTAACACTAACGTTTGAGCTAATTCCCGTGGAAAATATTTCATTTACTTTCTTGGTTGTATTGTCCTTTCTATGTTCAAAGCTGAGGCATAAATACGGTAAATTTTGCTTCTAGAAACACCCCAGTTCTTTTGTCTGCACTCTGCATGCTGTAAACTAGGGATAGGCACAAAAAAAAACAAATAAATAAATAAATAAAAGAACACAGCTGCTGCTGCTCCTGCTCTCTTTCTTGTGGTTTGCCCCCTCCTCTTTCCCAGGTGATTGGGTTTGGGTGCTGGGCGGGGCCAAATGGTATAGGAGCCCCAGGCACGGCATCAGAGAGCTCCTTCTGCCCGGGCTGCTCTTTGGGGTCAGTGCTTTGTTGATGCTTCTGTTAGCTACATGCAGGGTTCTTTTGGTGGGTCAGGGTCTGGTACGATCTTTTAGAGGAAACCGATCTAGTAGTATGTGCATTTATTGCTTGAAGCTCTTTGGAGGTGATTAATTGTTATAGCACATTTATGGATAGGATGTCAATGTTATTTTGTGCGTTTGCTTTGTTGTTCTAGGTCCCTCGTGATTTTTGCAGGGTTACAGGGCAGATGCCACCAGATCTACCCCTTTTGTTGTTTTTGTTTTGTTTGATTTTTTTTTTTCTTGATTTTTCTTTTTCTTTTTTGGAAGGGGGTTTGGGATTTGAGCATCTCAATTTTGCGGGTTTGGGATTTGAGCGTCTTAATTTATTGGGTTAGGGGTTTTAGGCATAGGACTTCAGGGGTTTAGTGTGGTAAATAGTTTGGGTTAGGTCCGTAGGGGTTTCGAGGATGTTTAGGGATAGGGCTTGAGGCTTTTTTGTGTAAGGGCGGGAAGGGCTAGGGTTACAGTGAGTGCTGTTAAATGTAGTTCTCGAAAACTCGGCCTCTGATTGGCCGTGCTGGCTGTCCAGGGAATTCTGGTAGGTGTAGTTTTCCGGCACCAGGCTTCCGGTAGGCCGTGTTGACTGCCCGGAGCATGCCGGGAGATGTAGTTCTGGGACTCCGAACTTCCGGGAGGCCATGTTGGGTGCCCGGAGCATGCCGGGCAATGTAGTTCTGGGCCTCCGGACCTCCGGGAGGCCATGTTGAGCGCCCAGAGCATGCCTGGAAATGAAGTTCTCGGGAACCAGGGTTGGGCTTAGGGACTAGGGCTGGGGCTAGGGTTAGAGTTTAGGGTGAGGGTTGGGGTTAGGGTTAGGGCTAGTGAATGCTGGTTCTCTGTGTTTGCAGATGACGGTGAGCGTGTTTAAACTAATTCCAGTTGAAGAAGTTTCAGTTACTTGCTTGGTGCCGTTATCAGTTCAACATTAAAAGCTGCAGCAAAAGCAAAAGGGGATTTTTGCTTCTAGAAACACCACAGGTCTCTTGTCTGCTCTCTGAATGTTTTTGAGATAAAACAGATTTTAAAAAACGAAAGGAAAGGAAAGGAAAACAAAACAAAACACAGCTGCTCCTTTTGCTCTCTTCCTACTTTCATGTGCTTTGCCCCTCCCCTTTCCCAGGTGATTGGGTTTGGGTGCTGGGCGGGGCTAAATGCTATATGAGCCCCAGGCATGCCATCAGAGAGCTCCTTCTGCCTGGGCTGCTCTTTTGGGGACAGTGCTTTGTTCTTCCTTCTGTCCGTTGCAGGGTTGTTTAGGCAGGCTGGAGTCTATGGATTTCTGGATTTTAAGTGCTTGGAATTCACTTAGGAGAGGGATGTTTAGTAGGGGCTGCTGGCTCAGTTTGGGGCGCGGTTGTCACTGCAGTTATTTTCCTACAGCCAATAGAGTAAAATTCCAGTTTGCCTTTTAGAGGTGCTATAAGTGGGTAAAGAGAACAGATGGAAGCGTGTGCCACGTGGGGTAGGCAAGCGGCTGAGGTACAGGAGGGGATGAGAGCATGTGATTTTTTTTCTGGGGATGAAATGGACTCAATTTTGTTGGTGTATAATCTGTTCTGCTCCTAGATTTTTCTTTCAATGTGAAGAAAAGTTTGAGCTAATTCCAGGTAAGAAAGTTCCAGTTACTTGCTGGGTCGTATTGTCCTTTTAATATTCAAAGCTACAGCAAAAGCGTGGGGATTGTTGCTTCTAGAAACACCCCAGTTTTCTTGTCTGCACTCTGCATGCCGTTGAGCTAAAGCAGACTAAAAAATAAATAAATACAGGAAACACACACACAAAAACCAACAATAACAAAAACAACAACAACAAAAAAAACACACCATTGGGTGATGTGTTGTGAACGCAACGATCATTTAATCCCTTTGTTTTCCCAGGTGGTGTGGATGATACTGGTTGCACTGTTGGAGCTTGGATTTGGAGAGGAACAGGTGAGCATAGTTGTATGTTGCATCAGCAGTAGTCAGTGTTGTGGAGAAGGTGGGCATCATGACCGGCATGCTAGTGAATGCTGGTACTCTGTTTTTGCAGCTGATGATGAGCCTGGCAATTGACTAAGATGACGACCAGTGCCTGTGTATTTCTTGAGGCGGAGGGAATTTACCATGCAGCAACCTGAGAGCTAAGTTGGGGGGCACCTGGTATTTGCATATCTGGGGTGGCTAATGGGAGCTGGGAGCCAGAGCAGCGTGGAGCCAGCTGGCTGAAAATACTTGGTGCCGCTGCGAGGGTGGTTCAGGCTGGGTCACGTTCAGGCTGCTTGTGGCTGGGTCACCAGGCTAATAGAAGCAGCGGGATTATTTTGTAGCGTGAGTGCGTGCGCCAGGCAGGACAGTTTCCTTCTGTTCGTCTGTCCTGTAGTGTTGCTTCTGCAATGTCTGTTCTGTGCTTCTCGGGTCTTGATATCCTTCTAGCTTTTTACACTGGACAGACCAGACAGGCGACTTGGTAGCGGTGCTGAAGGGCCTCAGTGCTTGTTTTGTCATCGTGGCTCTGATCCGAGCACTTCTTGTCTTGCAGTCGCTGCTTGAAGTGCAGTTCTGTTTCAGGTCTCGTGCATCATATTCGGTTTGAGATCGCATCTGTTTCCATCCTCGCTCTTGTGGAAGTCATCTGGGCCGCATCAGGAGCTCTTGCTTGGGAATTGATTTCCTAAGCGTCGTCTTATGTGATTAAGGAGGTATTGGGGAGGCAAGGACAGTCCCCAGACAAGGACTGTATATCTCGAAACAAGACACCGGAACTCACGATAAGGAAGCGGCAGACGGACAGAGAAACAAATGTAAGGACTATAAATCTCAAAACTGGACGTTGGAATTCATTATAAAGACACAACAAAGGGAAGAATTAGCAACAGCCAGCTCTTGCGATTAAGAAACATGCCAACTCAGCGGATTCCTGACCAAAGGTGAAAAGTACAATGTGAGGAAGACTCGGGGTCTTCCTCCCAAAGACCCCTGCCCACGTCCCAAAGGCCCCTGCCCACAGTTCTTGGGAGGCTCTACTCAGGCGCAAGGTGCCAAAAGGCTAATTAGCATGAGAAGCGAGGGAAGGCGGGGGTAGGCAATGAATATGTATAGACGCCGGTAGAATATTGATAGATTGATTGTATAAATTCAAGACTGCTTTCTGCTTTGGGTATGCACGATAGGTGGAGAGATCCCCCCGTGCATCCAGCGCTGCAATAAAGAATATACCGCTTAAAGGAATTTCGGCTTCGATCTTTGAATCATATGGGTTTTTCAGTCCCCATCCTTCTGGTCTCTTGTCTTGAAGGAAGGCTTTTTAGGCCTCCATCACCCCAGTTCTGGCAGTGTCTTCCAGTCGCGTGTCGTGACATTTGAGTCTCTCCTTGGGTCTGGTGCAGAGCACCTGTTGTGACTTGCTGTTGCCATAGGGCTTCCCTCCGGGGGTCACTTTTTCTTGCGCCTTGTGTTGTGTGTTTTGTTTGTAGTGTTTGTGGCGTGGCTGTGTGTGTATGTGTTTGGTCTGGAGCTGTCCTGCCTGGCAGTTAGTGATGACAGCTAACGTGGCAGTGCATGGGTGTGCTAATACATTGTCCGGACTGTGTTGGCGAAGACATCTGGTCTGCCTCTGGGCACGTACTGAAGGGCAGCAGGCACAGTCATCTCTGTGGTGTTTGTCAGATGTGCGTGTGGGGGGGAAGAGTTGAGCTGCTTGTGAGCAGCTGCTCGCATAGTGCTTGAACGGTGTGCTTGAGGAGGAGGTCTGTGGAATCTTGAAAGCTTACAGATAAGGGGTTTTTGAAACTTTTATTTTTATTTCTCTCCTGTCCCCAGTAGAGCGTAAACCTTTGGAGGAACCTGTCACAGGAAAGAGCTCCTTCCGGAACTGTTCAGCGCTCCGTAGGCAGCTCGGTGACTGGCTTGGTCTACTTCTGAGGTGTGCTGAGGTATGGGGGCTGCTGTTTTGAAATGATAATATTGTAAGCGGGGTCCCTTTGTGTTGTTGAGGGATGGGTGCTAATGCTGGCAGCTGAATGATTATCTTGTGACCGTTTTCATTTGTTAAAGCTGAAACACAGTGTACAACGCGGGACTTGACCGGAGCTGCTTTTGGCAAGGTGAGCGATGAACAGATGTAGCAGGTACTTTAGGGGTGCAGTTGTCACTGCAGTTACTTAACTGCACAAAGTACAGTAAAAATCCTGTTGATATTTCAGGGGTGTTGTAGCTGGCCTAAGAGAGCAGATGGAAGCATCTGCCTCGAGGGCAGGTGAGGGAGCAGAGGTTAGGGAGCAGATGAGAGTAACTGTCCCAGCTGTGCTGTGGCTTTGGATGCTGCTTCAGCCTATGCTTTTCTTTTTGTTTCACAGGTGTGTCGCACAGGCTCAGAGGGGCCAAGCTGCACTCTGAAGAGCAGCACGGGAAGGGCGGGCTGTTTGTGAGCTGGATTGGAGCAGAACTGCCAAGTAGCACGAGGTGACTGCGAAGGGTCTTGCTTTGCAGGTGCCATGGCAGGCTCTCCACAGAAGCGGTTGAGGATTTGAGAGGAGGTTGCAGATCATCGAGGAGCGACACGTGCAGGGACGGCTTGAAAACGGTATGGCTGCTTTCTCTTCTGTTTATCAGGTGTCCCAGGCGACGTGGGCTGTGATGTTAGCCTTTAGGATCGGAACAAAGCAGGTGCTGATGGCGGTCTTCTTCGGTAGGCAAAGAGGTGCCCGAAGCCCCCTCCTGTGCAGCCTGAGCACGCCTCGCTGAGGATGAAGCTTGCTTTCCAGCAGTTCTGGAAACTGTGTTGAGGCTGAAATGCTGCGTCTGTGTTCGGGTTGGGGTTGCACCTTGGTGAGTGTAGGGATGGGTTTTAAGTGGGTGCAGCGGAGGGCCCGGCCCCAGTGTCCTGTAGTGTGTTTTGACCCATCAGCATAGCCTTTTGGTTCTCAGATAGCCTGCTGAAGGAAGTGATTTTTGCTGCGAGTGGAACGGAATTGATTTTGTTGGCGTATAATCTGTTCTGCTCCTAGATTTTTCTTTCTGCGTAAATAAAAGTTTGAGCTAATTCGAGCTGAAAAAGCTTCAGTTACTTGCTTGGTTGTGTTGTCCTTTCAATATTCAAAGCTGCAGCAAAAGCATGGGGATTGTTGCTTCTAGAAACACCCCAGTTCTCCTGTCTGCCCTCTGCATGCTGTTGAGCTAAGCCTTATAAATAAGTAAATAAACCACAGCTGCTGCTCCTCCTCTTTCTACTTTCATGTGCTTTGCCCCTCCCCTTTCCCAGGTGATTGGGTTTGGGTGCTGGGTGGGACCAAAAGGTATATGAGCCCCAAGTATGCCGTCAGAGAGCTCCTTCTGCCTGGGCTGCTCTTTGGGGGTAAGTGCTTTGTTTTTCCTTCAGTCAGTTTCCGGGTTCTCTAGGCAGGCTGGAGTCTATGGATTTCTGGAATTCTAAGGGCTTGGAATTCACTTCATAGAGGGATATGTAGCAGAGGTTGCTGGCTCACTTTTTTTTTGGGATGGTGGGATACGCTCCTGTGTTTGATCTGTATTTTAATCTCTAGATGAATCAACCCACTTGTGTAACTCTCCAGAGGACTAAAACCAGCTTGATGACATGCTACAAGAGGCTTGACCGTGTTGGTGCAGTATTACCAAGAGACTGAGCGGGGTCACCTTTTTCATCTGCAAAGGGTATGTCTGCCATTACCCCTGCCGGGGCTGCTATGCATTCATGGCCTTGTGGCATTTGTGGACTTCAGTTTGTTTGTTTGTTTGTTTGTTTTATTTGTCTGGCTCTGGTCTCTGTGTTTGAGTCCTCTGCATGTGCCGCACTGTTTGCGTATCCATTGTGGATGTGACCTTCTCTCTTTGTTTCTTGTAGCTCAGGGCGTAGGCACGGAAGCTTGAACGAAGCATGAGGGTGAGTGGACAGCAGTGGGGGCCCCGAGTTGCTCGGTGGACTGTGTGAGTCTGCTTCAGCTGTCGGGCCGGCTTTGCAAGTGCCTTGCGACAGCAGAGTACGTCTCCTGCCACGTTTCTGACACGTGCCAGACGTCAGCGGTTCCAGGGTTCCAGTTCCTGAAATGCTGGAGATGCTCGGAGCACGAGAGGAGCTGGGGCGGCTTCGGGGGGCTGGGGGAGAGGGGACAGGGGAGAGGGGGGCGGCTGCGGCGGCGGGGGGGGGCAGAGAGGGCAGCAGGAGGAGGTGCCGTTGCGTGCGCGTGGCCGACGCCCCTCTGGATTGGCTGGAGTGCTCCGTCCCGAGGCATGCTGGGAGCTGTAGTTCTGCGCTGCCGGGCGGCCACGTGGGCTCCGGGCTGCGCGGCCGGGCCGGGGCCGGGCCGGGGCCGGGCCGTGCGCGCCGGGAGGCGCAGGTTGCCGCTGGCGGCGAGCGCGGTTGCCGGCGGTGAGGCGAGCGAGAGCCTCCGGGGGTGCCTCCTCGGAGCGTCGGGCCGGGAGGGGCGGGGGGTGTTGAGGCCGGGCGCGGGTCCTCGCTGCGCTTGATCGTTGGGCTGCGCCGCGCCGCGCCTCGGAGGCTTTCCTCTCCCTGCGTCCTGACAGCCGGCTCTCTCCTTGTGCTGCGGTTCACCGGGGCAGAAGCAGCTCCCCGCCGCTAGGACCCCTGCGGGGTTTGTTGCCGAGCGAAGGTGGCGCACCGGGTAAAGCGAGGAAAGCCGCAGCTGGCGTGCTGCGGTCGCAGGGTTCTCAGGAGAGAGAGCAGCCCGTCCGTCCCGACTGCCCAGGTAAGTCGCAGCGACCTCGGGGTGGAATCAAGGCGTGCTCGTAAGCTTCCTGCAGCCCCGGCTCAAAGGCTTCATTGAATTTGCGGAAGCGCGAGCTGCTCGGCGCTGGGAAGCGCAAAGGGAAGGAAGGCACGTAGTGCCTGCCGAGTCGTAGTAGCCTCTTAGACCTAGAATGAACTGGCCTGTCAGGCTCTGTCTGTTGCTCAGTCTTTGGTACGAGAGGCTAAACTTTGTCCCGCCTCAGCTTTCGGAGTTGTCCTAGGAATAGACCGGTGCTTGCGGGGCTTTCCAGGACGCTGGTTGCGGTCAGTGAGGACAGACGTGAGAGGCAATTTCTGTCTGTCTGTCTGTCTGTCTCTTGGTTATGTCCCAAGAGTTTTGCTTGAACTGTGTGCAATAAAGGAGGCCTTGGGCCTGTACTGAGCAGCGAGAGAGAGCAAAACTCTGCGTAAGCACTGGCCGTGGCAACGTTGCTTGGGAGTTGAGCGGCTGGGGGTCTTTCCAGAGGTGGGGGGTCTTCCCAGCGGAACTCGGTACGCAGGCAGAAACGTGACCTTCGAGGTCTTTGTTTGTCTTGCGCTGCAGCTGTGGTATTTGCCCCATAACTGTATGGAGTTGCTGAATTCTAGAGGGGATGATGATAGAGACGTCCCTGGTTCAGCCTTTTTTTGCCGCAGTCCTTGCAGAAGTTGTGGAAAAATGAGTAGTATCCTTCTCTTTAAGTTCACCTTTTAAAGAGTTCTTCCTGCAGACTCCTGTCTCCGTGGTTTAGGTACGTGATTTGTGTGAAACAGAGCCAGGCTTTCCTGTTAACGAGTGCCCTGATTGAAATTCCCTGTTGTTGGAGAACAAGAACCATCAGTGGTGCTTGGCAGTTTAAAACCTCTTGGCTTACGCAAAGGCTAACTTGCCAAAGCGAATGGGAAGTAGCCTAAAGTTCAGTAAATGCGCTGAATAGAAAAGGCCGTCTTCTTGACGGGAAAAGAGCTTTGCAGAACGTGAGCTTTGTTTCCCGTAGGGCTCCCTGCTTGCCCACCTGTTCAGCGATTACTGCAGGCTTTGACTGGTCCCCTCAGGCCCAATATCGCACACGTGCTGTGCTGCAGACGGTGCCTTAGCTTCCTTGCCGTCTCGTGCTGCGTTACTTGTACCTGCGGAAAACTTACTTCAGTGTCACAGAAACCCCGTGGGAAGCGTTCCCGACTCACGCCGGTAGGACCATCCCGTCGCGGCTGGTAAAATCCAGGAGCAGGACGATGCTTGGAAGAACGTCACCTATGGAGGAGAAGACAACAGTCTCCTTCCTGTTAGGCAACAGGTTTCCAAGACTGGTTTCCCCACCCCCCTGTGCGTTTTGAAGGAGGCAGTCCCTAAGCTGATGCAATCCAACTATCCAACTGCATCTAAGATGCTGGTTGTTACTTCCATAAGCTATAAAGGAACTTAATGTGTTCTGTGTTTTTAGGTCGAGGCTCGTGTGCGTGAGTTTGGCTTGTCGCGATGGCCGGTGTAGATGATCGCTCACGTGCCCCAAAGCTCCTTGTGCTGATGCTGGATCTGCCCCACGGTAAAGGACCGCATGCTGTGTGTTCAGCTTTTCTTCCTTACCGTGTCGTCCGTATGTATGTATGTATTTACTTCTCTGAAGGAAAGGGTGGATTTTTCGTGGGTCCCTCTGTGCGCGTCTCGAACCAGGCTGCAGTAAATACGCGTAAGCGAGTAGGCTGCTGCAGCGCGTCCTGGACAGTATCAGGGTGCTACTCTGCTAGCAGTGGAGAGCTGGGTGAAGGTGCCCAGGGTAAGGGCTTGTTCTGCCTCAAGTTGAACAGAAAGTTTCAGGAGTTGAGCATCCCAGGGGATGTTTGTAGGACTGCTGTTAGACGATAAAGGTTCGGATGGCTGTCGACGAAGGGGATTTTGTTGGTTCTTTTTCGATAGCTGTTCCTGCCAAAGATCGCGTCGGTCACAAAAGGTAGTAGTAACCTTGCGGTTTCTATGTTCTGTAGCGTTTGTACTAAAATACACTGGCAGATGAATAAATGAGCAGGTACAAATACACGTGACTCTGTAGCTGAGACTAAATAACGTGCAGTTTCTTCTGTGTTTTATCTTTCAAAGCACATTGTTGCTGAGCGCCTGAGCTTTTTGCTCGCATTACCGAGGAAAGGAATGGCAGTGCTTCTTCCCCCCTCATCTCTCTTTTTTTTTTTTTTTTTTTTTTTCCCCCCCCTCTCTTCTTCCTCGATGACAGGGTACTCAATGTTTTCCTCGGATGTCCACGTGAAAAACGAAATAAATAAATAAATGCTGATGGTGAAGACACTGACAGAATTGGGTGACATTTTCAAGGTAGAGGAGGGGCGAAGAATGTGGAAATTCCTGGTACATTAGTGGTGCTCTGTTAACAAAACTGACGTATACGCCACTTGCTGTTCCTAGTTTTTTGGTTTGGTTTTCCTTTCAGTAGTCTCCCCGAAGGCTTTTGCGGACACACGGTGTATCTTTTCTGTTCTTCCAGTATTCGTTTGTCAGGAAAGACGACCATGCAATCCGAGGGCTGTGGACAACCATCTACCAGGTGGTTGTTGCAGCCTCCATCGGTCATGTTATTTGTGCTTTTAGCTCGCCCTCTCCTATATCTTGAGTTGAATTTCTTTTTTTTTTTTTTTTTTTTGGCAACGCTATGTTTGCAGTGATAGCATTGCTGCCGAGGTATTTTTGACTAAAAATGATCTTAACTGTAGTAGTGAATTCACAGAGTGTGGCTTTGTGTAACGACTCCCGCGATCACAACTTTTTTTTTTTTTTTTTTTCCTTTGTCACAGATAGGAGGAAAGCTCTTTCCGGAGAGATGGAAAGAAAGTTGTTTCAGAATACGTTCAGAATGTCTGAAGTTGTTTTGGAATTTTTTTTTGTTTTGTTTTTTTTTTTTAGTAGTTAACGGTAGTACAGCCCACAGAGCAATTTCTTTGTGCGTGAGAACTCGCGGGTTAACTGAAAGTTACTTGTTTTATTATAAAACTAGGATTTGAAGCCACGGGCATTCAGAAATGCATATGATATGTCTTGTCACAATCTTCTAGATCAGCTAACCGGAATGAGAACCAATCTTCTGAAAACACACAGGGATATCGTGGGGCAGGATGAAGGTAAATGGACACAATTATTTATTAATATTCTGGTACAGCTATTTAATTCACCTAAGTAGTGTTTCTGTCCTCGGTGTGGGAGAGGAAGTAGACTTTGCATCGTTTCTTGGGTCAGTCGTCCTTCCCTAGATTCCGAAGGAAAAGAATGAAATTTCTGCCTTCTGTCACAAAACATGTTGTGCGTGCTTGGAATTTGAAAATTCAGTTTCATGGGTGAGCTTTCCTGTGCAACAGGATGCAGTAGATGTTCTTATAGTGATGGTGAAAGGAAAGAGGGGCTTTATTTGCCTTTTGCTTTTCCTTTGTTTTGTAGAGGGAGGAAATAGTGATTTCTAGATCTTAAATGCTAACACTGGAAATGGAAGCATGCGAGGCTTGTATTTCCTTAGTCTTAAGGTAGACTAAATTTAGATACCTTGTTCTGCTGCAGACTGCCTTCACGGCGTTCCTGTTGCTCAAAGGGGAAATCATCAGGAGTAGTTGAAAATGATGCCTTCACCCCTTCGGGAGATTGATCCAGATCAACCAAAAAGGCTTCTTCATACACTTGGCAGTCTGTTCAAACAGGATGAGAAGGTAGGAGAAGTCTTGCTATCTGCTGTATCATTATTTGAAAAGTAACTGAATTGTAACACGGAGGCAAATACTCTGGTAGTGAATTGACGAAGCAATTGTTTTTTACTTATATTAAAAAAAAAAAAAAAAAGTCTTTTCAGGGTACGATGATAGATGAAGCAGATAAATTTGTTGCTGGGCCTCAGAATAAGATCAAGCGTCCTGGAGAGCCCAATACTCCAGCATCACTAAAGAGAGAAGGCGTAGCACGTCGCCGCTATTGCGACGGCCACAGTCACTGTTGTGACAAACCATGTTGGTGGGAAAGGGCCACCCTGTGCTGCTGGATCTCCGTCACCATATCTGAACCTCAAAGGCATGCCAACAAATAAAGGTGTGTTGGAGTTGTTGTAGTACAGGAACTTGTGTGGTCATAAATGGACATAGTGTGCAGGAAAAAAAAAAAAAAGGTCTCCGTGCTTTCCGTGTTAATTCAAAAGGACACGTAAGTTTTAGAGTTAATTGGGACTGAATTTCTTTGGTCGGCTTAGACAAACAGGCTGTTGCTATAGGTAACGAAGTCCTGAATGAGCAATAATTTGGAACTGTTTCTAAAAAGTGCTGAAACCTTTCACCACGATGGTTTGGCGGTAGCAAGGATTTCATTTCAGCTTTTAATTCTCATTTGTGTATTCTATAGTGGGGAAGGGAGAAGTGGGGAAGGAAAGTGTGTAAAAAAAAAAAAAAAAAAAAAAATTTAAATTTCTCACAAATAGTAATTTACCCACCTGTTGCAGCAGAGTCGAAAGAAAAATTTGCTGGAACTGGGGGAAGGAGGGGAAACTTTAGTTTGCTTTAGTCACTGAAATGGGAATACAGCAAATAACTTCACGACAGTCATATGAGACGGTAGCAGCCCAAAAGGAGGTATTCCTGTGGTTGCGTCAAAGGGTGAATAAAACTACTGAAGTGATCTGACAGTGCTGAGTAACTCTCTCCACAGTACTTTCAACAAGAAGGGATGCAGAATAATGTCCTTCTGTGTTTTTTGATCCTGCAGTTATATGCACTACTAAGCTCCTTCTTAATTTTCAGACACTGGTATCAGTACTGTCCAAGATGGTAATGGAGAGAAGAAAGCAGAAAACTGTCAGTTGCTGGAAGAGCAAATTGATGGCTTGTCTGTGCAAATGGCTTCTTCGGTTCCAGCTGTTAAGGGAGAGGATGAAATGTCACCTGGTGACTTAGACTCTCTACATGATGAGTTCAATTGCTTAAATGATGCAAAGATGGCTTGGATCGTAAACCTGGTACCAATGCACTTGTTCGAGGGCCTCTAAATTACAGCGTGGCTGGAGATGACCAAAAACGAGTGATGGAGTCTACTTCTGAATCTGTGCCAAATTGATTTAAAATAACACCTACAATGTTGGAGGGAAGCGATGCTGGTATTAAAATCAGAGTGGTGAAAGAGGTTTGCAAACGTGGAAGAAGTAAGTTCTTTATTAGTGTATTAAAAATAGGCTAGGGGTACAGAAGACTTTTTCTTGAAATGAGGATCTATTTTGAAAATAAAACCTCAGATTTGGAATGATTTTTGATTACTCGTGTACAAGTAGTGGAAGAACAAGAAAGTAAGTACATGTATTCACAGTCCAACTTTATATCCTCACCGTCCTTACTGCAGTACTCTTAAGCAGGCTTAGTCACAGCACCATTCGTGTTTTCATAGTTGCTTCAGAGAAGAAAACACAGAAACCAATGAAAAAATACTGTTGTTTCACATCTAAGGTGTCCGGTTCATTCTTTTGCGCTACTTTTTTTTTTTTTTTTTGTTAAACTTTATACGAGACAATCGTGCTCATGCTCCACATAGATCGGTCATCTTGTAAAGAGTAGTTATCTTAAACCTCTGCTTTCAAAAATGACAGCTCTAGGTTGAAACATGGCTCGGTATCCCTTTGTTTCTATTAACTGCTGATCATGGCAGCGTGTTCGTGGAGATACAAGGCTTCTCTGCTGATTAAACCTAGTCTGCATTTTCCAAGGGCAGGTGTTTCTAGATACTGCTCTTTTAAGAGAAGAAAATTCAGCGTTACATTTGAATATCAGCTAATCGATATCACTTCAAATTATTGGTATGCTGGCTTTTTTTTCTTACGTGCATTACTGTATGCAGAAATGGGAAACTCTAGGCTTTGTTGTTTTTCCTTTGGCTGTTGAGATTTACTGAAAATGCATTTACAAGATCTGTTTCTAATATCTGTTTGGATCTCTTGTTTAAGATCGTGAAAAAAATCTTCTCTCTTCTTGAGGAGGTACGTACAAGGACGGATGGAAACTCAGAAGTATTTCATTGAATTTGCTATAAGGGAAGGAGCAAGGTTTGTATAGATACGAATGATTCGGAGTTAAACGCTAACGTTGTTCATGATAGCAAATCTCAGTCTTTTCCAAAACAAGTGTTTTGTTTTGACATACTTAAATTATTACAGTTTCAGCGGTCAAACTGCCGTTGTATTTTCTGAAGTAAATGGTCGTTACCTAGAGCTGAAGTGTGAAATAGAAAGATACGGGTGGTTATGGAAGAAAGACCCAGAATTTGCGTGGGTTGGGGAAAGATGGCTGTATCAAATTAAATTTGCCATTCTGATGTCAGAAATGAGGGAAGCTCTTCCATGCTGGAAACAGAGAGCCTCCGCTAATACTGTTTGTCGTGGCCAAATAATACTGAGTTATTTAACTGCTGTTTTTGGAAGAAGAAATGAAATTACTTCCCTAGGTTTAAAAATCGTGTCTTAATACAGCACTTAGAGAGAACGCTAGAGGAGCTAGAGTTCAACAGCCTACCCAACAGAGTTAATCAGGTGAACGGTAGATAATAGTGTACCAGCCAGAGGAATACGGACCGGGAATGAGTTTGCTGTGCCGCAGAAGAGTGGAAGAGGACGTAGCTGTTGCCCTCGCCATCCTGGCGGTCAAGTGATCTTACTGTCAGAGTCCGAGAAGAAGCAGCAGAGCTTTAACTTTACGAACCTCTATCGGCAGAAGCTGGGCTGTAACCTTAAGGACGTGCTACGAAAGGTGTGGCTTTTTTCCTGTGGAGGGTGCTCTTTGCTCAACAGGCTGAAAAAAATAACCATTGCTGCCCCTCCTGCAGGTGGTGAGAATTTACTCACTTGAATACTGTCATTAGCCGTTTTACGTGCAATAGGCAGTGGATCGCACTAAAATGGGGCACTGTCAAATGCACACAGTGTCTGCATTGTGGAGAGATCCCATCTGTTGTGTCGTCCCCGTCCCCCCCCCCCCCCCCCCCCAATAAAAAACCAACCAACCAACCAAAACTCCCAGAAACACCTGCACTGGTAATACTGCATGTTGCCAGCACAGAGACGAGGGCCTTGTTCCCGAGAACTGCTAGCCATGCCTTTAAACTTGAGATTCAGCATAGATCGAGAGTAAAGAAACTGCTGTTGTGTTAATGAAAGCTAAAGACAGCCCTGTGACTGTTACCACTTGGTGGTTACTAAACAATCTACCTCAGACTCTCTTCTGTTTTTATCTGCAGACATTATGAAAGCGCACCTGAGGCTTCCCAGGTCCCTGACTTCAGTTCTCTTTCATCCCGTGAGGAGGACGGAGATTCTTCAGGTGGCCTTGCCTTGGCACACGCTGTGCTTTGGAAGCACTAAAAAGAAATGCTTTTAAAAGTGTGCATTTATTTTAATGTTCATACAAAAGAGATTGGTTTTGAACAGTGTTGTTACCGGATCACTAATTTGATATTTTAACTGTATGCATTTTTTTGAACATAGGTGTGTGTGTGTGTGTGTGTGTGTATATATATATATATATAAAAAAAAAAAAACGTTTTATTAATTCTCGTTAAGTGCCGATCTGAGGAGTCTGTAATGGGCAGCGCTGAATTCCTCAAATTGTCTGTCACCAACAGACCGCTAATATTTTTTGTGAAACCAGTCTGCATATCCTGAAACCCCACTTCTGGTAATAGCTGCGGAATGTGTTTGTTACTTACCTCCCGGTAGCACGTACCCTGGAGCACCTGCCTCATCAGTCAGCTCAGCCTGTACAGGGTGTACATTTTTGCTCCAAGGCTAAAGTGTTAAAGACACCAAGTTCCAGCTTACCAAATCCTTGGTTACCCGAGTTAATATCCTCCCTTCCGTTCCTCTTACTCTTTTGTTCAAAGGTAATGTTGTGAATCACAGAAAATGCAACGAAGACTGGAGCACCTGCACGTAATTAATATTTTCCTTTTAAACGGTAATATGCCAGTAGTAAGTGGCTCTTCAGATAATTTTATTTTCGGTTGTTCTCATTTAAAAACAGTCTCCTGCTCCTTTAACAGCTTTCTTTTAAAAGACAGGTTGAAGTTGTGCTGGCGTTAAGAAGCTCTTCACAAGGTACTGGGGCTGTCCTGAGGATTCCACTTGACCAGCCAGCAGAAGAGGCAGGGAAACATACTTACATTGATGGCCTGAACTTCTCTTCCTATTACTCTTTTTAGTACTAGCCAGCGTGTGTGAGACATCTTTTCCTTCTCCTGTGAAGCAGTGGGCTGGTCTTTCTGGAAGAGGTTGTTTGACCATTGGAATTACACCAGTGAGATTCAAGAAGGAAATAAAATCCAAAAGCAGCAGCGTATCTTTATTACTACGTTAAGTGAGAAAGTGACACTTGGAACGAACTCGTTATAAACAATTCTGAACTCTTTTCTTAGCGGGAACGTACTTGAAAAAAAAAACAAACGAACCACAGGAGTACCTTGGAATACATAGGGCGATTCATCCCTTCAGGATCATTACACGGCAGCTGTATGTCACCACAATACACCTCTTTTGCTTAATGGTGGACTTCTCAGAGGGAATTTACTTGGGTCAGGTATACTGTGTGTATGTGGTTTTATGCACGTAGAACTGCCTGTACTACACTATCTTTTAAATAGGTGGTGGTAAGAGGAGACAGCTTTCTTCTAGTAGATTCTTCCTTAAGTTTCTTTAGTGATTCCGGGGGCGCTCACTTGACCGTGATGTGCCTGACCTGGTTAGCATCTAAACCTCCTCCTCTGATGTGGTACAGCTGTCTGCTAAATTAGTTACAGAAAGATGGTGACTTTAACTCAGACAGTTCTCTCTTACCTCTCTATTGTTTTATCTGGATAATTTGAATTTGGATTAGAGCAGCGGAGGGAAAAGATGCCTTACACTGAAACGGACGCGAGTCTGTGAGAAGAAAGCCAGGCGTCCTTGGAGACTGTGCCAATGAAAAGGGGAAGAAAAATGAGTGGAATAAATCTGAGTGCACATAGTCCTGCATCCCGAAGGGAGCACAGAAGGAAGGTTGCTTGCTTAGAAGAGCAGTGGATGCTTCGTGCCCGCCTTAAAGAGAATATTAACAGAGAGAATTCTTTGTAAGACAAGCTGCCCCGCGGGGTGTGGGTAGCAAATACGTTGGAAAAAATACAGCCACAAGCTCCGAATGGCACAGTAGGCGAGCTGTGATCCGCCCGACAAGGCCTCCCGCGGGCGCCCTCTGCCGCCACCTGCTGGTGGAAAACGAGTACTGCAGGCGGCCGAGGGGCGCGCATGCGTGGTGGCACCGGCGGGCGCCCTCTGCCGCCACCTGCTGCTGTTACTCGGGTACTGCAGGCGGCCGAGGGGCGCGCATGCGCGGTGGGGGTCCGGTGGCGCCCCCTGCCGCCACCTGCTGGTGGTGAAGGGGTACTGCAGGCAGCCGGGGGGCGCCCTCTGCCGCCACCTGCTGGTGGGAAGCGAGTACTGCAGGCTGCCGGGCGCCACGAATGCCGCATGACGCCCGTGGGCACCCTCTGCCGCCATCTGCTGGTGGAAAACGAGTACTGCAGGCGGCCGGGGGGCGCGCAACGCGCGGTGACGCCCGCGGGCGCCCTCTGCCGCCACCTGCTGGTGGGAAGCAAGTACTGCAGGCGGCCGGGGGACGCGCATGCGCCGTGGGGTCCGGTGGCGCCCTCTGCCGCCACCTGCTGGTGCAAAACGAATACTGCAGGCGGCCGGGGGACGCGCATGCGCGTTGGCACCCGCGGGCGCCCTCTGCCGCCACCTGCTGGTGGGAAGCGAGTACTGCAGGCGGCCGGGGGGCGCGCATGCGCGGTGACGCCCGCGTGCGCCCTCTACCGCCACCTGCTGGTGGGAAGCGAGTACTGCAGGCGGCCGGGGGGCGCGCATGCGCGGTGACGCCCGCGGGCGCCCTCTGCCGCCACCTGCTGGTTTTAATCGGGTACTGCAGGCGGCCGGGGGGCGCGCATGCGCGGTGACGCCCGCGGACGCCCTCTGCCGCCACCTGCTGGTTTTAATCGGGTACTGCAGGCGGCCGAGGGGCGCGCATGCGCGGTGACGCCCGCGGGCGCCCTCTGCCGCCACCTGCTGGTTTTAATCGGGTACTGCAGGCGGCCGGGGGGCGCGCATGCGCGGTGGGGCCCCGGGGGCGCCCTCTGCCGCCACCTGCTGGTTTTAATCGGGTATTGCAGGCGTCCGGGGGGCGCGCATGCGCGGTGACGCCCGCGGGCGCCCTCTGCCGCCACCTGCTGGTGGAGAACTAGTACTGCAGGCGGCCGAGGGGGGCGCATGCGCGGTGAGGCCCGGGGGCGCCCTCTGCCGCCTCCTGCTGGTGGAAAACGAGTACTGCAGGCGGCCGAGGGGGGCGCATGCGCGGTGGGGCCCGGGGGCGCCCTCTGCCGCCTCCTGCTGGTGGAAAACGAGTACTGCAGGCGGCCGTGGGGCCGTGCATGCGCGTTGCTTATTACGTCGTTGTTTTTTTTGCTGTGTAATTTCCTACGCTCCTAGATTTTTCTTCATATGTAAATCACACAGAATCACAGATCTTCTAGGTTGGAAGAGACCTCAAGATCATTGAGTCCAACCTCTGACCTAACACTAACGTTTGAGCTAATTCCCGTGGAAAATATTTCATTTACTTTCTTGGTTGTATTGTCCTTTCTATGTTCAAAGCTGAGGCATAAATACGGTAAATTTTGCTTCTAGAAACACCCCAGTTCTTTTGTCTGCACTCTGCATGCTGTAAACTAGGGATAGGCACAAAAAAAAACAAATAAATAAATAAATAAAAGAACACAGCTGCTGCTGCTCCTGCTCTCTTTCTTGTGGTTTGCCCCCTCCTCTTTCCCAGGTGATTGGGTTTGGGTGCTGGGCGGGGCCAAATGGTATAGGAGCCCCAGGCACGGCATCAGAGAGCTCCTTCTGCCCGGGCTGCTCTTTGGGGTCAGTGCTTTGTTGATGCTTCTGTTAGCTACATGCAGGGTTCTTTTGGTGGGTCAGGGTCTGGTACGATCTTTTAGAGGAAACCGATCTAGTAGTATGTGCATTTATTGCTTGAAGCTCTTTGGAGGTGATTAATTGTTATAGCACATTTATGGATAGGATGTCAATGTTATTTTGTGCGTTTGCTTTGTTGTTCTAGGTCCCTCGTGATTTTTGCAGGGTTACAGGGCAGATGCCACCAGATCTACCCCTTTTGTTGTTTTTGTTTTGTTTGATTTTTTTTTCTTCTTGATTTTTCTTTTTCTTTTTTGGAAGGGGGTTTGGGATTTGAGCATCTCAATTTTGCGGGTTTGGGATTTGAGCGTCTTAATTTATTGGGTTAGGGGTTTTAGGCATAGGACTTCAGGGGTTTAGTGTGGTAAATAGTTTGGGTTAGGTCCGTAGGGGTTTCGAGGATGTTTAGGGATAGGGCTTGAGGCTTTTTTGTGTAAGGGCGGGAAGGGCTAGGGTTACAGTGAGTGCTGTTAAATGTAGTTCTCGAAAACTCGGCCTCTGATTGGCCGTGCTGGCTGTCCAGGGAATTCTGGTAGGTGTAGTTTTCCGGCACCAGGCTTCCGGTAGGCCGTGTTGACTGCCCGGAGCATGCCGGGAGATGTAGTTCTGGGACTCCGAACTTCCGGGAGGCCATGTTGGGTGCCCGGAGCATGCCGGGCAATGTAGTTCTGGGCCTCCGGACCTCCGGGAGGCCATGTTGAGCGCCCAGAGCATGCCTGGAAATGAAGTTCTCGGGAACCAGGGTTGGGCTTAGGGACTAGGGCTGGGGCTAGGGTTAGAGTTTAGGGTGAGGGTTGGGGTTAGGGTTAGGGCTAGTGAATGCTGGTTCTCTGTGTTTGCAGATGACGGTGAGCGTGTTTAAACTAATTCCAGTTGAAGAAGTTTCAGTTACTTGCTTGGTGCCGTTATCAGTTCAACATTAAAAGCTGCAGCAAAAGCAAAAGGGGATTTTTGCTTCTAGAAACACCACAGGTCTCTTGTCTGCTCTCTGAATGTTTTTGAGATAAAACAGATTTTAAAAAACAAAGGAAAGGAAAGGAAAGGAAAACAAAACAAAACACAGCTGCTCCTTTTGCTCTCTTCCTACTTTCATGTGCTTTGCCCCTCCCCTTTCCCAGGTGATTGGGTTTGGGTGCTGGGCGGGGCTAAATGCTATATGAGCCCCAGGCATGCCATCAGAGAGCTCCTTCTGCCTGGGCTGCTCTTTTGGGGACAGTGCTTTGTTTTTCCTTCTGTCCGTTGCAGGGTTGTTTAGGCAGGCTGGAGTCTATGGATTTCTGGATTTTAAGTGCTTGGAATTCACTTAGTAGAGGGATGTTTAGTAGGGGCTGCTGGCTCAGTTTGGGGCGCGGTTGTCACTGCAGTTATTTTCCTACAGCCAATAGAGTAAAATTCCAGTTTGCCTTTTAGAGGTGCTATAAGTGGGTAAAGAGAACAGATGGAAGCGTGTGCCACGTGGGGTAGGCAAGCGGCTGAGGTACAGGAGGGGATGAGAGCATGTGATTTTTTTTCTGGGGATGAAATGGACTCAATTTTGTTGGTGTATAATCTGTTCTGCTCCTAGATTTTTCTTTCAATGTGAAGAAAAGTTTGAGCTAATTCCAGGTAAGAAAGTTCCAGTTACTTGCTGGGTCGTATTGTCCTTTTAATATTCAAAGCTACAGCAAAAGCGTGGGGATTGTTGCTTCTAGAAACACCCCAGTTTTCTTGTCTGCACTCTGCATGCCGTTGAGCTAAAGCAGACTAAAAAATAAATAAATACAGGAAACACACACACAAAAACCAACAATAACAAAAACAACAACAACAAAAAAAACACACCATTGGGTGATGTGTTGTGAACGCAACGATCATTTAATCCCTTTGTTTTCCCAGGTGGTGTGGATGATACTGGTTGCACTGTTGGAGCTTGGATTTGGAGAGGAACAGGTGAGCATAGTTGTATGTTGCATCAGCAGTAGTCAGTGTTGTGGAGAAGGTGGGCATCATGACCGGCATGCTAGTGAATGCTGGTACTCTGTTTTTGCAGCTGATGATGAGCCTGGCAATTGACTAAGATGACGACCAGTGCCTGTGTATTTCTTGAGGCGGAGGGAATTTACCATGCAGCAACCTGAGAGCTAAGTTGGGGGGCACCTGGTATTTGCATATCTGGGGTGGCTAATGGGAGCTGGGAGCCAGAGCAGCGTGGAGCCAGCTGGCTGAAAATACTTGGTGCCGCTGCGAGGGTGGTTCAGGCTGGGTCACGTTCAGGCTGCTTGTGGCTGGGTCACCAGGCTAATAGAAGCAGCGGGATTATTTTGTAGCGTGAGTGCGTGCGCCAGGCAGGACAGTTTCCTTCTGTTCGTCTGTCCTGTAGTGTTGCTTCTGCAATGTCTGTTCTGTGCTTCTCGGGTCTTGATATCCTTCTAGCTTTTTACACTGGACAGACCAGACAGGCGACTTGGTAGCGGTGCTGAAGGGCCTCAGTGCTTGTTTTGTCATCGTGGCTCTGATCCGAGCACTTCTTGTCTTGCAGTCGCTGCTTGAAGTGCAGTTCTGTTTCAGGTCTCGTGCATCATATTCGGTTTGAGATCGCATCTGTTTCCATCCTCGCTCTTGTGGAAGTCATCTGGGCCGCATCAGGAGCTCTTGCTTGGGAATTGATTTCCTAAGCGTCGTCTTATGTGATTAAGGAGGTATTGGGGAGGCAAGGACAGTCCCCAGACAAGGACTGTATATCTCGAAACAAGACACCGGAACTCACGATAAGGAAGCGGCAGACGGACAGAGAAACAAATGTAAGGACTATAAATCTCAAAACTGGACGTTGGAATTCATTATAAAGACACAACAAAGGGAAGAATTAGCAACAGCCAGCTCTTGCGATTAAGAAACATGCCAACTCAGCGGATTCCTGACCAAAGGTGAAAAGTACAATGTGAGGAAGACTCGGGGTCTTCCTCCCAAAGACCCCTGCCCACGTCCCAAAGGCCCCTGCCCACAGTTCTTGGGAGGCTCTACTCAGGCGCAAGGTGCCAAAAGGCTAATTAGCATGAGAAGCGAGGGAAGGCGGGGGTAGGCAATGAATATGTATAGACGCCGGTAGAATATTGATAGATTGATTGTATAAATTCAAGACTGCTTTCTGCTTTGGGTATGCACGATAGGTGGAGAGATCCCCCCGTGCATCCAGCGCTGCAATAAAGAATATACCGCTTAAAGGAATTTCGGCTTCGATCTTTGAATCATATGGGTTTTTCAGTCCCCATCCTTCTGGTCTCTTGTCTTGAAGGAAGGCTTTTTAGGCCTCCATCACCCCAGTTCTGGCAGTGTCTTCCAGTCGCGTGTCGTGACATTTGAGTCTCTCCTTGGGTCTGGTGCAGAGCACCTGTTGTGACTTGCTGTTGCCATAGGGCTTCCCTCCGGGGGTCACTTTTTCTTGCGCCTTGTGTTGTGTGTTTTGTTTGTAGTGTTTGTGGCGTGGCTGTGTGTGTATGTGTTTGGTCTGGAGCTGTCCTGCCTGGCAGTTAGTGATGACAGCTAACGTGGCAGTGCATGGGTGTGCTAATACATTGTCCGGACTGTGTTGGCGAAGACATCTGGTCTGCCTCTGGGCACGTACTGAAGGGCAGCAGGCACAGTCATCTCTGTGGTGTTTGTCAGATGTGCGTGTGGGGGGGAAGAGTTGAGCTGCTTGTGAGCAGCTGCTCGCATAGTGCTTGAACGGTGTGCTTGAGGAGGAGGTCTGTGGAATCTTGAAAGCTTACAGATAAGGGGTTTTTGAAACTTTTATTTTTATTTCTCTCCTGTCCCCAGTAGAGCGTAAACCTTTGGAGGAACCTGTCACAGGAAAGAGCTCCTTCCGGAACTGTTCAGCGCTCCGTAGGCAGCTCGGTGACTGGCTTGGTCTACTTCTGAGGTGTGCTGAGGTATGGGGGCTGCTGTTTTGAAATGATAATATTGTAAGCGGGGTCCCTTTGTGTTGTTGAGGGATGGGTGCTAATGCTGGCAGCTGAATGATTATCTTGTGACCGTTTTCATTTGTTAAAGCTGAAACACAGTGTACAACGCGGGACTTGACCGGAGCTGCTTTTGGCAAGGTGAGCGATGAACAGATGTAGCAGGTACTTTAGGGGTGCAGTTGTCACTGCAGTTACTTAACTGCACAAAGTACAGTAAAAATCCTGTTGATATTTCAGGGGTGTTGTAGCTGGCCTAAGAGAGCAGATGGAAGCATCTGCCTCGAGGGCAGGTGAGGGAGCAGAGGTTAGGGAGCAGATGAGAGTAACTGTCCCAGCTGTGCTGTGGCTTTGGATGCTGCTTCAGCCTATGCTTTTCTTTTTGTTTCACAGGTGTGTCGCACAGGCTCAGAGGGGCCAAGCTGCACTCTGAAGAGCAGCACGGGAAGGGCGGGCTGTTTGTGAGCTGGATTGGAGCAGAACTGCCAAGTAGCACGAGGTGACTGCGAAGGGTCTTGCTTTGCAGGTGCCATGGCAGGCTCTCCACAGAAGCGGTTGAGGATTTGAGAGGAGGTTGCAGATCATCGAGGAGCGACACGTGCAGGGACGGCTTGAAAACGGTATGGCTGCTTTCTCTTCTGTTTATCAGGTGTCCCAGGCGACGTGGGCTGTGATGTTAGCCTTTAGGATCGGAACAAAGCAGGTGCTGATGGCGGTCTTCTTCGGTAGGCAAAGAGGTGCCCGAAGCCCCCTCCTGTGCAGCCTGAGCACGCCTCGCTGAGGATGAAGCTTGCTTTCCAGCAGTTCTGGAAACTGTGTTGAGGCTGAAATGCTGCGTCTGTGTTCGGGTTGGGGTTGCACCTTGGTGAGTGTAGGGATGGGTTTTAAGTGGGTGCAGCGGAGGGCCCGGCCCCAGTGTCCTGTAGTGTGTTTTGACCCATCAGCATAGCCTTTTGGTTCTCAGATAGCCTGCTGAAGGAAGTGATTTTTGCTGCGAGTGGAACGGAATTGATTTTGTTGGCGTATAATCTGTTCTGCTCCTAGATTTTTCTTTCTGCGTAAATAAAAGTTTGAGCTAATTCGAGCTGAAAAAGCTTCAGTTACTTGCTTGGTTGTGTTGTCCTTTCAATATTCAAAGCTGCAGCGAAAGCATGGGGATTGTTGCTTCTAGAAACACCCCAGTTCTCCTGTCTGCCCTCTGCATGCTGTTGAGCTAAGCCTTATAAATAAGTAAATAAACCACAGCTGCTGCTCCTCCTCTTTCTACTTTCATGTGCTTTGCCCCTCCCCTTTCCCAGGTGATTGGGTTTGGGTGCTGGGTGGGACCAAAAGGTATATGAGCCCCAAGTATGCCGTCAGAGAGCTCCTTCTGCCTGGGCTGCTCTTTGGGGGTAAGTGCTTTGTTTTTCCTTCAGTCAGTTGCCGGGTTCTCTAGGCAGGCTGGAGTCTATGGATTTCTGGAATTCTAAGGGCTTGGAATTCACTTCATAGAGGGATATGTAGCAGAGGTTGCTGGCTCACTTTTTTTTTGGGATGGTGGGATACGCTCCTGTGTTTGATCTGTATTTTAATCTCTAGATGAATCAACCCACTTGTGTAACTCTCCAGAGGACTAAAACCAGCTTGATGACATGCTACAAGAGGCTTGACCGTGTTGGTGCAGTATTACCAAGAGACTGAGCGGGGTCACCTTTTTCATCTGCAAAGGGTATGTCTGCCATTACCCCTGCCGGGGCTGCTATGCATTCATGGCCTTGTGGCATTTGTGGACTTCAGTTTGTTTGTTTGTTTGTTTGTTTGTTTTATTTGTCTGGCTCTGGTCTCTGTGTTTGAGTCCTCTGCATGTGCCGCACTGTTTGCGTATCCATTGTGGATGTGACCTTCTCTCTTTGTTTCTTGTAGCTCAGGGCGTAGGCACGGAAGCTTGAACGAAGCATGAGGGTGAGTGGACAGCAGTGGGGGCCCCGAGTTGCTCGGTGGACTGTGTGAGTCTGCTTCAGCTGTCGGGCCGGCTTTGCAAGTGCCTTGCGACAGCAGAGTACGTCTCCTGCCACGTTTCTGACACGTGCCAGACGTCAGCGGTTCCAGGGTTCCAGTTCCTGAAATGCTGGAGATGCTCGGAGCACGAGAGGAGCTGGGGCGGCTTCGGGGGGCTGGGGGAGAGGGGACAGGGGAGAGGGGGGCGGCTGCGGCGGCGGGGGGGGGCAGAGAGGGCAGCAGGAGGAGGTGCCGTTGCGTGCGCGTGGCCGACGCCCCTCTGGATTGGCTGGAGTGCTCCGTCCCGAGGCATGCTGGGAGCTGTAGTTCTGCGCTGCCGGGCGGCCACGTGGGCTCCGGGCTGCGCGGCCGGGCCGGGGCCGGGCCGGGGCCGGGCCGTGCGCGCCGGGAGGCGCAGGTTGCCGCTGGCGGCGAGCGCGGTTGCCGGCGGTGAGGCGAGCGAGAGCCTCCGGGGGTGCCTCCTCGGAGCGTCGGGCCGGGAGGGGCGGGGGGTGTTGAGGCCGGGCGCGGGTCCTCGCTGCGCTTGATCGTTGGGCTGCGCCGCGCCGCGCCTCGGAGGCTTTCCTCTCCCTGCGTCCTGACAGCCGGCTCTCTCCTTGTGCTGCGGTTCACCGGGGCAGAAGCAGCTCCCCGCCGCTAGGACCCCTGCGGGGTTTGTTGCCGAGCGAAGGTGGCGCACCGGGTAAAGCGAGGAAAGCCGCAGCTGGCGTGCTGCGGTCGCAGGGTTCTCAGGAGAGAGAGCAGCCCGTCCGTCCCGACTGCCCAGGTAAGTCGCAGCGACCTCGGGGTGGAATCAAGGCGTGCTCGTAAGCTTCCTGCAGCCCCGGCTCAAAGGCTTCATTGAATTTGCGGAAGCGCGAGCTGCTCGGCGCTGGGAAGCGCAAAGGGAAGGAAGGCACGTAGTGCCTGCCGAGTCGTAGTAGCCTCTTAGACCTAGAATGAACTGGCCTGTCAGGCTCTGTCTGTTGCTCAGTCTTTGGTACGAGAGGCTAAACTTTGTCCCGCCTCAGCTTTCGGAGTTGTCCTAGGAATAGACCGGTGCTTGCGGGGCTTTCCAGGACGCTGGTTGCGGTCAGTGAGGACAGACGTGAGAGGCAATTTCTGTCTGTCTGTCTGTCTGTCTCTTGGTTATGTCCCAAGAGTTTTGCTTGAACTGTGTGCAATAAAGGAGGCCTTGGGCCTGTACTGAGCAGCGAGAGAGAGCAAAACTCTGCGTAAGCACTGGCCGTGGCAACGTTGCTTGGGAGTTGAGCGGCTGGGGGTCTTTCCAGAGGTGGGGGGTCTTCCCAGCGGAACTCGGTACGCAGGCAGAAACGTGACCTTCGAGGTCTTTGTTTGTCTTGCGCTGCAGCTGTGGTATTTGCCCCATAACTGTATGGAGTTGCTGAATTCTAGAGGGGATGATGATAGAGACGTCCCTGGTTCAGCCTTTTTTTGCCGCAGTCCTTGCAGAAGTTGTGGAAAAATGAGTAGTATCCTTCTCTTTAAGTTCACCTTTTAAAGAGTTCTTCCTGCAGACTCCTGTCTCCGTGGTTTAGGTACGTGATTTGTGTGAAACAGAGCCAGGCTTTCCTGTTAACGAGTGCCCTGATTGAAATTCCCTGTTGTTGGAGAACAAGAACCATCAGTGGTGCTTGGCAGTTTAAAACCTCTTGGCTTACGCAAAGGCTAACTTGCCAAAGCGAATGGGAAGTAGCCTAAAGTTCAGTAAATGCGCTGAATAGAAAAGGCCGTCTTCTTGACGGGAAAAGAGCTTTGCAGAACGTGAGCTTTGTTTCCCGTAGGGCTCCCTGCTTGCCCACCTGTTCAGCGATTACTGCAGGCTTTGACTGGTCCCCTCAGGCCCAATATCGCACACGTGCTGTGCTGCAGACGGTGCCTTAGCTTCCTTGCCGTCTCGTGCTGCGTTACTTGTACCTGCGGAAAACTTACTTCAGTGTCACAGAAACCCCGTGGGAAGCGTTCCCGACTCACGCCGGTAGGACCATCCCGTCGCGGCTGGTAAAATCCAGGAGCAGGACGATGCTTGGAAGAACGTCACCTATGGAGGAGAAGACAACAGTCTCCTTCCTGTTAGGCAACAGGTTTCCAAGACTGGTTTCCCCACCCCCCTGTGCGTTTTGAAGGAGGCAGTCCCTAAGCTGATGCAATCCAACTATCCAACTGCATCTAAGATGCTGGTTGTTACTTCCATAAGCTATAAAGGAACTTAATGTGTTCTGTGTTTTTAGGTCGAGGCTCGTGTGCGTGAGTTTGGCTTGTCGCGATGGCCGGTGTAGATGATCGCTCACGTGCCCCAAAGCTCCTTGTGCTGATGCTGGATCTGCCCCACGGTAAAGGACCGCATGCTGTGTGTTCAGCTTTTCTTCCTTACCGTGTCGTCCGTATGTATGTATGTATTTACTTCTCTGAAGGAAAGGGTGGATTTTTCGTGGGTCCCTCTGTGCGCGTCTCGAACCAGGCTGCAGTAAATACGCGTAAGCGAGTAGGCTGCTGCAGCGCGTCCTGGACAGTATCAGGGTGCTACTCTGCTAGCAGTGGAGAGCTGGGTGAAGGTGCCCAGGGTAAGGGCTTGTTCTGCCTCAAGTTGAACAGAAAGTTTCAGGAGTTGAGCATCCCAGGGGATGTTTGTAGGACTGCTGTTAGACGATAAAGGTTCGGATGGCTGTCGACGAAGGGGATTTTGTTGGTTCTTTTTCGATAGCTGTTCCTGCCAAAGATCGCGTCGGTCACAAAAGGTAGTAGTAACCTTGCGGTTTCTATGTTCTGTAGCGTTTGTACTAAAATACACTGGCAGATGAATAAATGAGCAGGTACAAATACACGTGACTCTGTAGCTGAGACTAAATAACGTGCAGTTTCTTCTGTGTTTTATCTTTCAAAGCACATTGTTGCTGAGCGCCTGAGCTTTTTGCTCGCATTACCGAGGAAAGGAATGGCAGTGCTTCTTCCCCCCTCATCTCTCTTTTTTTTTTTTTTTTTTTTTTCCCCCCCCCTCTCTTCTTCCTCGATGACAGGGTACTCAATGTTTTCCTCGGATGTCCACGTGAAAAACGAAATAAATAAATAAATGCTGATGGTGAAGACACTGACAGAATTGGGTGACATTTTCAAGGTAGAGGAGGGGCGAAGAATGTGGAAATTCCTGGTACATTAGTGGTGCTCTGTTAACAAAACTGACGTATACGCCACTTGCTGTTCCTAGTTTTTTGGTTTGGTTTTCCTTTCAGTAGTCTCCCCGAAGGCTTTTGCGGACACACGGTGTATCTTTTCTGTTCTTCCAGTATTCGTTTGTCAGGAAAGACGACCATGCAATCCGAGGGCTGTGGACAACCATCTACCAGGTGGTTGTTGCAGCCTCCATCGGTCATGTTATTTGTGCTTTTAGCTCGCCCTCTCCTATATCTTGAGTTGAATTTCTTTTTTTTTTTTTTTTTTTTGGCAACGCTATGTTTGCAGTGATAGCATTGCTGCCGAGGTATTTTTGACTAAAAATGATCTTAACTGTAGTAGTGAATTCACAGAGTGTGGCTTTGTGTAACGACTCCCGCGATCACAACTTTTTTTTTTTTTTTTTTTCCTTTGTCACAGATAGGAGGAAAGCTCTTTCCGGAGAGATGGAAAGAAAGTTGTTTCAGAATACGTTCAGAATGTCTGAAGTTGTTTTGGAATTTTTTTTTGTTTTGTTTTTTTTTTTTAGTAGTTAACGGTAGTACAGCCCACAGAGCAATTTCTTTGTGCGTGAGAACTCGCGGGTTAACTGAAAGTTACTTGTTTTATTATAAAACTAGGATTTGAAGCCACGGGCATTCAGAAATGCATATGATATGTCTTGTCACAATCTTCTAGATCAGCTAACCGGAATGAGAACCAATCTTCTGAAAACACACAGGGATATCGTGGGGCAGGATGAAGGTAAATGGACACAATTATTTATTAATATTCTGGTACAGCTATTTAATTCACCTAAGTAGTGTTTCTGTCCTCGGTGTGGGAGAGGAAGTAGACTTTGCATCGTTTCTTGGGTCAGTCGTCCTTCCCTAGATTCCGAAGGAAAAGAATGAAATTTCTGCCTTCTGTCACAAAACATGTTGTGCGTGCTTGGAATTTGAAAATTCAGTTTCATGGGTGAGCTTTCCTGTGCAACAGGATGCAGTAGATGTTCTTATAGTGATGGTGAAAGGAAAGAGGGGCTTTATTTGCCTTTTGCTTTTCCTTTGTTTTGTAGAGGGAGGAAATAGTGATTTCTAGATCTTAAATGCTAACACTGGAAATGGAAGCATGCGAGGCTTGTATTTCCTTAGTCTTAAGGTAGACTAAATTTAGATACCTTGTTCTGCTGCAGACTGCCTTCACGGCGTTCCTGTTGCTCAAAGGGGAAATCATCAGGAGTAGTTGAAAATGATGCCTTCACCCCTTCGGGAGATTGATCCAGATCAACCAAAAAGGCTTCTTCATACACTTGGCAGTCTGTTCAAACAGGATGAGAAGGTAGGAGAAGTCTTGCTATCTGCTGTATCATTATTTGAAAAGTAACTGAATTGTAACACGGAGGCAAATACTCTGGTAGTGAATTGACGAAGCAATTGTTTTTTACTTATATTAAAAAAAAAAAAAAAAAGTCTTTTCAGGGTACGATGATAGATGAAGCAGATAAATTTGTTGCTGGGCCTCAGAATAAGATCAAGCGTCCTGGAGAGCCCAATACTCCAGCATCACTAAAGAGAGAAGGCGTAGCACGTCGCCGCTATTGCGACGGCCACAGTCACTGTTGTGACAAACCATGTTGGTGGGAAAGGGCCACCCTGTGCTGCTGGATCTCCGTCACCATATCTGAACCTCAAAGGCATGCCAACAAATAAAGGTGTGTTGGAGTTGTTGTAGTACAGGAACTTGTGTGGTCATAAATGGACATAGTGTGCAGGAAAAAAAAAAAAAAGGTCTCCGTGCTTTCCGTGTTAATTCAAAAGGACACGTAAGTTTTAGAGTTAATTGGGACTGAATTTCTTTGGTCGGCTTAGACAAACAGGCTGTTGCTATAGGTAACGAAGTCCTGAATGAGCAATAATTTGGAACTGTTTCTAAAAAGTGCTGAAACCTTTCACCACGATGGTTTGGCGGTAGCAAGGATTTCATTTCAGCTTTTAATTCTCATTTGTGTATTCTATAGTGGGGAAGGGAGAAGTGGGGAAGGAAAGTGTGTAAAAAAAAAAAAAAAAAAAAAAATTTAAATTTCTCACAAATAGTAATTTACCCACCTGTTGCAGCAGAGTCGAAAGAAAAATTTGCTGGAACTGGGGGAAGGAGGGGAAACTTTAGTTTGCTTTAGTCACTGAAATGGGAATACAGCAAATAACTTCACGACAGTCATATGAGACGGTAGCAGCCCAAAAGGAGGTATTCCTGTGGTTGCGTCAAAGGGTGAATAAAACTACTGAAGTGATCTGACAGTGCTGAGTAACTCTCTCCACAGTACTTTCAACAAGAAGGGATGCAGAATAATGTCCTTCTGTGTTTTTTGATCCTGCAGTTATATGCACTACTAAGCTCCTTCTTAATTTTCAGACACTGGTATCAGTACTGTCCAAGATGGTAATGGAGAGAAGAAAGCAGAAAACTGTCAGTTGCTGGAAGAGCAAATTGATGGCTTGTCTGTGCAAATGGCTTCTTCGGTTCCAGCTGTTAAGGGAGAGGATGAAATGTCACCTGGTGACTTAGACTCTCTACATGATGAGTTCAATTGCTTAAATGATGCAAAGATGGCTTGGATCGTAAACCTGGTACCAATGCACTTGTTCGAGGGCCTCTAAATTACAGCGTGGCTGGAGATGACCAAAAACGAGTGATGGAGTCTACTTCTGAATCTGTGCCAAATTGATTTAAAATAACACCTACAATGTTGGAGGGAAGCGATGCTGGTATTAAAATCAGAGTGGTGAAAGAGGTTTGCAAACGTGGAAGAAGTAAGTTCTTTATTAGTGTATTAAAAATAGGCTAGGGGTACAGAAGACTTTTTCTTGAAATGAGGATCTATTTTGAAAATAAAACCTCAGATTTGGAATGATTTTTGATTACTCGTGTACAAGTAGTGGAAGAACAAGAAAGTAAGTACATGTATTCACAGTCCAACTTTATATCCTCACCGTCCTTACTGCAGTACTCTTAAGCAGGCTTAGTCACAGCACCATTCGTGTTTTCATAGTTGCTTCAGAGAAGAAAACACAGAAACCAATGAAAAAATACTGTTGTTTCACATCTAAGGTGTCCGGTTCATTCTTTTGCGCTACTTTTTTTTTTTTTTTTTGTTAAACTTTATACGAGACAATCGTGCTCATGCTCCACATAGATCGGTCATCTTGTAAAGAGTAGTTATCTTAAACCTCTGCTTTCAAAAATGACAGCTCTAGGTTGAAACATGGCTCGGTATCCCTTTGTTTCTATTAACTGCTGATCATGGCAGCGTGTTCGTGGAGATACAAGGCTTCTCTGCTGATTAAACCTAGTCTGCATTTTCCAAGGGCAGGTGTTTCTAGATACTGCTCTTTTAAGAGAAGAAAATTCAGCGTTACATTTGAATATCAGCTAATCGATATCACTTCAAATTATTGGTATGCTGGCTTTTTTTTCTTACGTGCATTACTGTATGCAGAAATGGGAAACTCTAGGCTTTGTTGTTTTTCCTTTGGCTGTTGAGATTTACTGAAAATGCATTTACAAGATCTGTTTCTAATATCTGTTTGGATCTCTTGTTTAAGATCGTGAAAAAAATCTTCTCTCTTCTTGAGGAGGTACGTACAAGGACGGATGGAAACTCAGAAGTATTTCATTGAATTTGCTATAAGGGAAGGAGCAAGGTTTGTATAGATACGAATGATTCGGAGTTAAACGCTAACGTTGTTCATGATAGCAAATCTCAGTCTTTTCCAAAACAAGTGTTTTGTTTTGACATACTTAAATTATTACAGTTTCAGCGGTCAAACTGCCGTTGTATTTTCTGAAGTAAATGGTCGTTACCTAGAGCTGAAGTGTGAAATAGAAAGATACGGGTGGTTATGGAAGAAAGACCCAGAATTTGCGTGGGTTGGGGAAAGATGGCTGTATCAAATTAAATTTGCCATTCTGATGTCAGAAATGAGGGAAGCTCTTCCATGCTGGAAACAGAGAGCCTCCGCTAATACTGTTTGTCGTGGCCAAATAATACTGAGTTATTTAACTGCTGTTTTTGGAAGAAGAAATGAAATTACTTCCCTAGGTTTAAAAATCGTGTCTTAATACAGCACTTAGAGAGAACGCTAGAGGAGCTAGAGTTCAACAGCCTACCCAACAGAGTTAATCAGGTGAACGGTAGATAATAGTGTACCAGCCAGAGGAATACGGACCGGGAATGAGTTTGCTGTGCCGCAGAAGAGTGGAAGAGGACGTAGCTGTTGCCCTCGCCATCCTGGCGGTCAAGTGATCTTACTGTCAGAGTCCGAGAAGAAGCAGCAGAGCTTTAACTTTACGAACCTCTATCGGCAGAAGCTGGGCTGTAACCTTAAGGACGTGCTACGAAAGGTGTGGCTTTTTTCCTGTGGAGGGTGCTCTTTGCTCAACAGGCTGAAAAAAATAACCATTGCTGCCCCTCCTGCAGGTGGTGAGAATTTACTCACTTGAATACTGTCATTAGCCGTTTTACGTGCAATAGGCAGTGGATCGCACTAAAATGGGGCACTGTCAAATGCACACAGTGTCTGCATTGTGGAGAGATCCCATCTGTTGTGTCCCCCCCCCCCCCCAATAAAAAACCAACCAACCAACCAAAACTCCCAGAAACACCTGCACTGGTAATACTGCATGTTGCCAGCACAGAGACGAGGGCCTTGTTCCCGAGAACTGCTAGCCATGCCTTTAAACTTGAGATTCAGCATAGATCGAGAGTAAAGAAACTGCTGTTGTGTTAATGAAAGCTAAAGACAGCCCTGTGACTGTTACCACTTGGTGGTTACTAAACAATCTACCTCAGACTCTCTTCTGTTTTTATCTGCAGACATTATGAAAGCGCACCTGAGGCTTCCCAGGTCCCTGACTTCAGTTCTCTTTCCTCCCGTGAGGAGGACGGGGATTCTTCAGGTGGCCTTGCCTTGGCACACGCTGTGCTTTGGAAGCACTAAAAAGAAATGCTTTTAAAAGTGTGCATTTATTTTAATGTTCATACAAAAGAGATTGGTTTTGAACAGTGTTGTTACCGGATCACTAATTTGATATTTTAACTGTATGCATTTTTTTGAACATAGGTGTGTGTGTGTGTGTGTGTGTGTATATATATATATATAAAAAAAAAAAAAAACGTTTTATTAATTCTCGTTAAGTGCCGATCTGAGGAGTCTGTAATGGGCAGCGCTGAATTCCTCAAATTGTCTGTCACCAACAGACCGCTAATATTTTTTGTGAAACCAGTCTGCATATCCTGAAACCCCACTTCTGGTAATAGCTGCGGAATGTGTTTGTTACTTACCTCCCGGTAGCACGTACCCTGGAGCACCTGCCTCATCAGTCAGCTCAGCCTGTACAGGGTGTACATTTTTGCTCCAAGGCTAAAGTGTTAAAGACACCAAGTTCCAGCTTACCAAATCCTTGGTTACCCGAGTTAATATCCTCCCTTCCGTTCCTCTTACTCTTTTGTTCAAAGGTAATGTTGTGAATCACAGAAAATGCAACGAAGACTGGAGCACCTGCACGTAATTAATATTTTCCTTTTAAACGGTAATATGCCAGTAGTAAGTGGCTCTTCAGATAATTTTATTTTCGGTTGTTCTCATTTAAAAACAGTCTCCTGCTCCTTTAACAGCTTTCTTTTAAAAGACAGGTTGAAGTTGTGCTGGCGTTAAGAAGCTCTTCACAAGGTACTGGGGCTGTCCTGAGGATTCCACTTGACCAGCCAGCAGAAGAGGCAGGGAAACATACTTACATTGATGGCCTGAACTTCTCTTCCTATTACTCTTTTTAGTACTAGCCAGCGTGTGTGAGACATCTTTTCCTTCTCCTGTGAAGCAGTGGGCTGGTCTTTCTGGAAGAGGTTGTTTGACCATTGGAATTACACCAGTGAGATTCAAGAAGGAAATAAAATCCAAAAGCAGCAGCGTATCTTTATTACTACGTTAAGTGAGAAAGTGACACTTGGAACGAACTCGTTATAAACAATTCTGAACTCTTTTCTTAGCGGGAACGTACTTGAAAAAAAAAACAAACGAACCACAGGAGTACCTTGGAATACATAGGGCGATTCATCCCTTCAGGATCATTACACGGCAGCTGTATGTCACCACAATACACCTCTTTTGCTTAATGGTGGACTTCTCAGAGGGAATTTACTTGGGTCAGGTATACTGTGTGTATGTGGTTTTATGCACGTAGAACTGCCTGTACTACACTATCTTTTAAATAGGTGGTGGTAAGAGGAGACAGCTTTCTTCTAGTAGATTCTTCCTTAAGTTTCTTTAGTGATTCCGGGGGCGCTCACTTGACCGTGATGTGCCTGACCTGGTTAGCATCTAAACCTCCTCCTCTGATGTGGTACAGCTGTCTGCTAAATTAGTTACAGAAAGATGGTGACTTTAACTCAGACAGTTCTCTCTTACCTCTCTATTGTTTTATCTGGATAATTTGAATTTGGATTAGATGCCTTACACTGAAACGGACGCGAGTCTGTGAGAAGAAAGCCAGGCGTCCTTGGAGACTGTGCCAATGAAAAGGGGAAGAAAAATGAGTGGAATAAATCTGAGTGCACATAGTCCTGCATCCCGAAGGGAGCACAGAAGGAAGGTTGCTTGCTTAGAAGAGCAGTGGATGCTTCGTGCCCGCCTTAAAGAGAATATTAACAGAGAGAATTCTTTGTAAGACAAGCTGCCCCGCGGGGTGTGGGTAGCAAATACGTTGGAAAAAATACAGCCACAAGCTCCGAATGGCACAGTAGGCGAGCTGTGATCCGCCCGACAAGGCCTCCCGCGGGCGCCCTCTGCCGCCACCTGCTGGTGGAAAACGAGTACTGCAGGCGGCCGAGGGGCGCGCATGCGCGGTGGCACCGGCGGGCGCCCTCTGCCGCCACCTGCTGCTGTTACTCGGGTACTGCAGGCGGCCGAGGGGCGCGCATGCGCGGTGGGGGTCCGGTGGCGCCCCCTGCCGCCACCTGCTGGTGGTGAAGGGGTACTGCAGGCAGCCGGGGGGCGCCCTCTGCCGCCACCTGCTGGTGGGAAGCGAGTACTGCAGGCTGCCGGGCGCCACGAATGCCGCATGACGCCCGTGGGCACCCTCTGCCGCCATCTGCTGGTGGAAAACGAGTACTGCAGGCGGCCGGGGGGCGCGCAACGCGCGGTGACGCCCGCGGGCGCCCTCTGCCGCCACCTGCTGGTGGGAAGCAAGTACTGCAGGCGGCCGGGGGACGCGCATGCGCCGTGGGGTCCGGTGGCGCCCTCTGCCGCCACCTGCTGGTGCAAAACGAATACTGCAGGCGGCCGGGGGACGCGCATGCGCGTTGGCACCCGCGGGCGCCCTCTGCCGCCACCTGCTGGTGGGAAGCGAGTACTGCAGGCGGCCGGGGGGCGCGCATGCGCGGTGACGCCCGCGTGCGCCCTCTACCGCCACCTGCTGGTGGGAAGCGAGTACTGCAGGCGGCCGGGGGGCGCGCATGCGCGGTGACGCCCGCGGGCGCCCTCTGCCGCCACCTGCTGGTTTTAATCGGGTACTGCAGGCGGCCGGGGGGCGCGCATGCGCGGTGACGCCCGCGGACGCCCTCTGCCGCCACCTGCTGGTTTTAATCGGGTACTGCAGGCGGCCGAGGGGCGCGCATGCGCGGTGACGCCCGCGGGCGCCCTCTGCCGCCACCTGCTGGTTTTAATCGGGTACTGCAGGCGGCCGGGGGGCGCGCATGCGCGGTGGGGCCCCGGGGGCGCCCTCTGCCGCCACCTGCTGGTTTTAATCGGGTATTGCAGGCGTCCGGGGGGCGCGCATGCGCGGTGACGCCCGCGGGCGCCCTCTGCCGCCACCTGCTGGTGGAGAACTAGTACTGCAGGCGGCCGAGGGGGGCGCATGCGCGGTGAGGCCCGGGGGCGCCCTCTGCCGCCTCCTGCTGGTGGAAAACGAGTACTGCAGGCGGCCGAGGGGGGCGCATGCGCGGTGGGGCCCGGGGGCGCCCTCTGCCGCCTCCTGCTGGTGGAAAACGAGTACTGCAGGCGGCCGTGGGGCCGTGCATGCGCGTTGCTTATTACGTCGTTGTTTTTTTTGCTGTGTAATTTCCTACGCTCCTAGATTTTTCTTCATATGTAAATCACACAGAATCACAGATCTTCTAGGTTGGAAGAGACCTCAAGATCATTGAGTCCAACCTCTGACCTAACACTAACGTTTGAGCTAATTCCCGTGGAAAATATTTCATTTACTTTCTTGGTTGTATTGTCCTTTCTATGTTCAAAGCTGAGGCATAAATACGGTAAATTTTACTTCTAGAAACACCCCAGTTCTTTTGTCTGCACTCTGCATGCTGTAAACTAGGGATAGGCACAAAAAAAAATAAATAAATAAATAAATAAAAGAACACAGCTGCTGCTGCTCCTGCTCTCTTTCTTGTGGTTTGCCCCCTCCTCTTTCCCAGGTGATTGGGTTTGGGTGCTGGGCGGGGCCAAATGGTATAGGAGCCCCAGGCACGGCATCAGAGAGCTCCTTCTGCCCGGGCTGCTCTTTGGGGTCAGTGCTTTGTTGATGCTTCTGTTAGCTACATGCAGGGTTCTTTTGGTGGGTCAGGGTCTGGTACGATCTTTTAGAGGAAACCGATCTAGTAGTATGTGCATTTATTGCTTGAAGCTCTTTGGAGGTGATTAATTGTTATAGCACATTTATGGATAGGATGTCAATGTTATTTTGTGCGTTTGCTTTGTTGTTCTAGGTCCCTCGTGATTTTTGCAGGGTTACAGGGCAGATGCCACCAGATCTACCCCTTTTGTTGTTTTTGTTTTGTTTGATTTTTTTTTTTCTTGATTTTTCTTTTTCTTTTTTGGAAGGGGGTTTGGGATTTGAGCATCTCAATTTTGCGGGTTTGGGATTTGAGCGTCTTAATTTATTGGGTTAGGGGTTTTAGGCATAGGACTTCAGGGGTTTAGTGTGGTAAATAGTTTGGGTTAGGTCCGTAGGGGTTTCGAGGATGTTTAGGGATAGGGCTTGAGGCTTTTTTGTGTAAGGGCGGGAAGGGCTAGGGTTACAGTGAGTGCTGTTAAATGTAGTTCTCGAAAACTCGGCCTCTGATTGGCCGTGCTGGCTGTCCAGGGAATTCTGGTAGGTGTAGTTTTCCGGCACCAGGCTTCCGGTAGGCCGTGTTGACTGCCCGGAGCATGCCGGGAGATGTAGTTCTGGGACTCCGAACTTCCGGGAGGCCATGTTGGGTGCCCGGAGCATGCCGGGCAATGTAGTTCTGGGCCTCCGGACCTCCGGGAGGCCATGTTGAGCGCCCAGAGCATGCCTGGAAATGAAGTTCTCGGGAACCAGGGTTGGGCTTAGGGACTAGGGCTGGGGCTAGGGTTAGAGTTTAGGGTGAGGGTTGGGGTTAGGGTTAGGGCTAGTGAATGCTGGTTCTCTGTGTTTGCAGATGACGGTGAGCGTGTTTAAACTAATTCCAGTTGAAGAAGTTTCAGTTACTTGCTTGGTGCCGTTATCAGTTCAACATTAAAAGCTGCAGCAAAAGCAAAAGGGGATTTTTGCTTCTAGAAACACCACAGGTCTCTTGTCTGCTCTCTGAATGTTTTTGAGATAAAACAGATTTTAAAAAACAAAGGAAAGGAAAGGAAAGGAAAACAAAACAAAACACAGCTGCTCCTTTTGCTCTCTTCCTACTTTCATGTGCTTTGCCCCTCCCCTTTCCCAGGTGATTGGGTTTGGGTGCTGGGCGGGGCTAAATGCTATATGAGCCCCAGGCATGCCATCAGAGAGCTCCTTCTGCCTGGGCTGCTCTTTTGGGGACAGTGCTTTGTTCTTCCTTCTGTCCGTTGCAGGGTTGTTTAGGCAGGCTGGAGTCTATGGATTTCTGGATTTTAAGTGCTTGGAATTCACTTAGGAGAGGGATGTTTAGTAGGGGCTGCTGGCTCAGTTTGGGGCGCGGTTGTCACTGCAGTTATTTTCCTACAGCCAATAGAGTAAAATTCCAGTTTGCCTTTTAGAGGTGCTATAAGTGGGTAAAGAGAACAGATGGAAGCGTGTGCCACGTGGGGTAGGCAAGCGGCTGAGGTACAGGAGGGGATGAGAGCATGTGATTTTTTTTCTGGGGATGAAATGGACTCAATTTTGTTGGTGTATAATCTGTTCTGCTCCTAGATTTTTCTTTCAATGTGAAGAAAAGTTTGAGCTAATTCCAGGTAAGAAAGTTCCAGTTACTTGCTGGGTCGTATTGTCCTTTTAATATTCAAAGCTACAGCAAAAGCGTGGGGATTGTTGCTTCTAGAAACACCCCAGTTTTCTTGTCTGCACTCTGCATGCCGTTGAGCTAAAGCAGACTAAAAAATAAATAAATACAGGAAACACACACACAAAAACCAACAATAACAAAAACAACAACAACAAAAAAAACACACCATTGGGTGATGTGTTGTGAACGCAACGATCATTTAATCCCTTTGTTTTCCCAGGTGGTGTGGATGATACTGGTTGCACTGTTGGAGCTTGGATTTGGAGAGGAACAGGTGAGCATAGTTGTATGTTGCATCAGCAGTAGTCAGTGTTGTGGAGAAGGTGGGCATCATGACCGGCATGCTAGTGAATGCTGGTACTCTGTTTTTGCAGCTGATGATGAGCCTGGCAATTGACTAAGATGACGACCAGTGCCTGTGTATTTCTTGAGGCGGAGGGAATTTACCATGCAGCAACCTGAGAGCTAAGTTGGGGGGCACCTGGTATTTGCATATCTGGGGTGGCTAATGGGAGCTGGGAGCCAGAGCAGCGTGGAGCCAGCTGGCTGAAAATACTTGGTGCCGCTGCGAGGGTGGTTCAGGCTGGGTCACGTTCAGGCTGCTTGTGGCTGGGTCACCAGGCTAATAGAAGCAGCGGGATTATTTTGTAGCGTGAGTGCGTGCGCCAGGCAGGACAGTTTCCTTCTGTTCGTCTGTCCTGTAGTGTTGCTTCTGCAATGTCTGTTCTGTGCTTCTCGGGTCTTGATATCCTTCTAGCTTTTTACACTGGACAGACCAGACAGGCGACTTGGTAGCGGTGCTGAAGGGCCTCAGTGCTTGTTTTGTCATCGTGGCTCTGATCCGAGCACTTCTTGTCTTGCAGTCGCTGCTTGAAGTGCAGTTCTGTTTCAGGTCTCGTGCATCATATTCGGTTTGAGATCGCATCTGTTTCCATCCTCGCTCTTGTGGAAGTCATCTGGGCCGCATCAGGAGCTCTTGCTTGGGAATTGATTTCCTAAGCGTCGTCTTATGTGATTAAGGAGGTATTGGGGAGGCAAGGACAGTCCCCAGACAAGGACTGTATATCTCGAAACAAGACACCGGAACTCACGATAAGGAAGCGGCAGACGGACAGAGAAACAAATGTAAGGACTATAAATCTCAAAACTGGACGTTGGAATTCATTATAAAGACACAACAAAGGGAAGAATTAGCAACAGCCAGCTCTTGCGATTAAGAAACATGCCAACTCAGCGGATTCCTGACCAAAGGTGAAAAGTACAATGTGAGGAAGACTCGGGGTCTTCCTCCCAAAGACCCCTGCCCACGTCCCAAAGGCCCCTGCCCACAGTTCTTGGGAGGCTCTACTCAGGCGCAAGGTGCCAAAAGGCTAATTAGCATGAGAAGCGAGGGAAGGCGGGGGTAGGCAATGAATATGTATAGACGCCGGTAGAATATTGATAGATTGATTGTATAAATTCAAGACTGCTTTCTGCTTTGGGTATGCACGATAGGTGGAGAGATCCCCCCGTGCATCCAGCGCTGCAATAAAGAATATACCGCTTAAAGGAATTTCGGCTTCGATCTTTGAATCATATGGGTTTTTCAGTCCCCATCCTTCTGGTCTCTTGTCTTGAAGGAAGGCTTTTTAGGCCTCCATCACCCCAGTTCTGGCAGTGTCTTCCAGTCGCGTGTCGTGACATTTGAGTCTCTCCTTGGGTCTGGTGCAGAGCACCTGTTGTGACTTGCTGTTGCCATAGGGCTTCCCTCCGGGGGTCACTTTTTCTTGCGCCTTGTGTTGTGTGTTTTGTTTGTAGTGTTTGTGGCGTGGCTGTGTGTGTATGTGTTTGGTCTGGAGCTGTCCTGCCTGGCAGTTAGTGATGACAGCTAACGTGGCAGTGCATGGGTGTGCTAATACATTGTCCGGACTGTGTTGGCGAAGACATCTGGTCTGCCTCTGGGCACGTACTGAAGGGCAGCAGGCACAGTCATCTCTGTGGTGTTTGTCAGATGTGCGTGTGGGGGGGAAGAGTTGAGCTGCTTGTGAGCAGCTGCTCGCATAGTGCTTGAACGGTGTGCTTGAGGAGGAGGTCTGTGGAATCTTGAAAGCTTACAGATAAGGGGTTTTTGAAACTTTTATTTTTATTTCTCTCCTGTCCCCAGTAGAGCGTAAACCTTTGGAGGAACCTGTCACAGGAAAGAGCTCCTTCCGGAACTGTTCAGCGCTCCGTAGGCAGCTCGGTGACTGGCTTGGTCTACTTCTGAGGTGTGCTGAGGTATGGGGGCTGCTGTTTTGAAATGATAATATTGTAAGCGGGGTCCCTTTGTGTTGTTGAGGGATGGGTGCTAATGCTGGCAGCTGAATGATTATCTTGTGACCGTTTTCATTTGTTAAAGCTGAAACACAGTGTACAACGCGGGACTTGACCGGAGCTGCTTTTGGCAAGGTGAGCGATGAACAGATGTAGCAGGTACTTTAGGGGTGCAGTTGTCACTGCAGTTACTTAACTGCACAAAGTACAGTAAAAATCCTGTTGATATTTCAGGGGTGTTGTAGCTGGCCTAAGAGAGCAGATGGAAGCATCTGCCTCGAGGGCAGGTGAGGGAGCAGAGGTTAGGGAGCAGATGAGAGTAACTGTCCCAGCTGTGCTGTGGCTTTGGATGCTGCTTCAGCCTATGCTTTTCTTTTTGTTTCACAGGTGTGTCGCACAGGCTCAGAGGGGCCAAGCTGCACTCTGAAGAGCAGCACGGGAAGGGCGGGCTGTTTGTGAGCTGGATTGGAGCAGAACTGCCAAGTAGCACGAGGTGACTGCGAAGGGTCTTGCTTTGCAGGTGCCATGGCAGGCTCTCCACAGAAGCGGTTGAGGATTTGAGAGGAGGTTGCAGATCATCGAGGAGCGACACGTGCAGGGACGGCTTGAAAACGGTATGGCTGCTTTCTCTTCTGTTTATCAGGTGTCCCAGGCGACGTGGGCTGTGATGTTAGCCTTTAGGATCGGAACAAAGCAGGTGCTGATGGCGGTCTTCTTCGGTAGGCAAAGAGGTGCCCGAAGCCCCCTCCTGTGCAGCCTGAGCACGCCTCGCTGAGGATGAAGCTTGCTTTCCAGCAGTTCTGGAAACTGTGTTGAGGCTGAAATGCTGCGTCTGTGTTCGGGTTGGGGTTGCACCTTGGTGAGTGTAGGGATGGGTTTTAAGTGGGTGCAGCGGAGGGCCCGGCCCCAGTGTCCTGTAGTGTGTTTTGACCCATCAGCATAGCCTTTTGGTTCTCAGATAGCCTGCTGAAGGAAGTGATTTTTGCTGCGAGTGGAACGGAATTGATTTTGTTGGCGTATAATCTGTTCTGCTCCTAGATTTTTCTTTCTGCGTAAATAAAAGTTTGAGCTAATTCGAGCTGAAAAAGCTTCAGTTACTTGCTTGGTTGTGTTGTCCTTTCAATATTCAAAGCTGCAGCAAAAGCATGGGGATTGTTGCTTCTAGAAACACCCCAGTTCTCCTGTCTGCCCTCTGCATGCTGTTGAGCTAAGCCTTATAAATAAGTAAATAAACCACAGCTGCTGCTCCTCCTCTTTCTACTTTCATGTGCTTTGCCCCTCCCCTTTCCCAGGTGATTGGGTTTGGGTGCTGGGTGGGACCAAAAGGTATATGAGCCCCAAGTATGCCGTCAGAGAGCTCCTTCTGCCTGGGCTGCTCTTTGGGGGTAAGTGCTTTGTTTTTCCTTCAGTCAGTTGCCGGGTTCTCTAGGCAGGCTGGAGTCTATGGATTTCTGGAATTCTAAGGGCTTGGAATTCACTTCATAGAGGGATATGTAGCAGAGGTTGCTGGCTCACTTTTTTTTTGGGATGGTGGGATACGCTCCTGTGTTTGATCTGTATTTTAATCTCTAGATGAATCAACCCACTTGTGTAACTCTCCAGAGGACTAAAACCAGCTTGATGACATGCTACAAGAGGCTTGACCGTGTTGGTGCAGTATTACCAAGAGACTGAGCGGGGTCACCTTTTTCATCTGCAAAGGGTATGTCTGCCATTACCCCTGCCGGGGCTGCTATGCATTCATGGCCTTGTGGCATTTGTGGACTTCAGTTTGTTTGTTTGTTTGTTTGTTTGTTTTATTTGTCTGGCTCTGGTCTCTGTGTTTGAGTCCTCTGCATGTGCCGCACTGTTTGCGTATCCATTGTGGATGTGACCTTCTCTCTTTGTTTCTTGTAGCTCAGGGCGTAGGCACGGAAGCTTGAACGAAGCATGAGGGTGAGTGGACAGCAGTGGGGGCCCCGAGTTGCTCGGTGGACTGTGTGAGTCTGCTTCAGCTGTCGGGCCGGCTTTGCAAGTGCCTTGCGACAGCAGAGTACGTCTCCTGCCACGTTTCTGACACGTGCCAGACGTCAGCGGTTCCAGGGTTCCAGTTCCTGAAATGCTGGAGATGCTCGGAGCACGAGAGGAGCTGGGGCGGCTTCGGGGGGCTGGGGGAGAGGGGACAGGGGAGAGGGGGGCGGCTGCGGCGGCGGGGGGGGGCAGAGAGGGCAGCAGGAGGAGGTGCCGTTGCGTGCGCGTGGCCGACGCCCCTCTGGATTGGCTGGAGTGCTCCGTCCCGAGGCATGCTGGGAGCTGTAGTTCTGCGCTGCCGGGCGGCCACGTGGGCTCCGGGCTGCGCGGCCGGGCCGGGGCCGGGCCGGGGCCGGGCCGTGCGCGCCGGGAGGCGCAGGTTGCCGCTGGCGGCGAGCGCGGTTGCCGGCGGTGAGGCGAGCGAGAGCCTCCGGGGGTGCCTCCTCGGAGCGTCGGGCCGGGAGGGGCGGGGGGTGTTGAGGCCGGGCGCGGGTCCTCGCTGCGCTTGATCGTTGGGCTGCGCCGCGCCGCGCCTCGGAGGCTTTCCTCTCCCTGCGTCCTGACAGCCGGCTCTCTCCTTGTGCTGCGGTTCACCGGGGCAGAAGCAGCTCCCCGCCGCTAGGACCCCTGCGGGGTTTGTTGCCGAGCGAAGGTGGCGCACCGGGTAAAGCGAGGAAAGCCGCAGCTGGCGTGCTGCGGTCGCAGGGTTCTCAGGAGAGAGAGCAGCCCGTCCGTCCCGACTGCCCAGGTAAGTCGCAGCGACCTCGGGGTGGAATCAAGGCGTGCTCGTAAGCTTCCTGCAGCCCCGGCTCAAAGGCTTCATTGAATTTGCGGAAGCGCGAGCTGCTCGGCGCTGGGAAGCGCAAAGGGAAGGAAGGCACGTAGTGCCTGCCGAGTCGTAGTAGCCTCTTAGACCTAGAATGAACTGGCCTGTCAGGCTCTGTCTGTTGCTCAGTCTTTGGTACGAGAGGCTAAACTTTGTCCCGCCTCAGCTTTCGGAGTTGTCCTAGGAATAGACCGGTGCTTGCGGGGCTTTCCAGGACGCTGGTTGCGGTCAGTGAGGACAGACGTGAGAGGCAATTTCTGTCTGTCTGTCTGTCTGTCTCTTGGTTATGTCCCAAGAGTTTTGCTTGAACTGTGTGCAATAAAGGAGGCCTTGGGCCTGTACTGAGCAGCGAGAGAGAGCAAAACTCTGCGTAAGCACTGGCCGTGGCAACGTTGCTTGGGAGTTGAGCGGCTGGGGGTCTTTCCAGAGGTGGGGGGTCTTCCCAGCGGAACTCGGTACGCAGGCAGAAACGTGACCTTCGAGGTCTTTGTTTGTCTTGCGCTGCAGCTGTGGTATTTGCCCCATAACTGTATGGAGTTGCTGAATTCTAGAGGGGATGATGATAGAGACGTCCCTGGTTCAGCCTTTTTTTGCCGCAGTCCTTGCAGAAGTTGTGGAAAAATGAGTAGTATCCTTCTCTTTAAGTTCACCTTTTAAAGAGTTCTTCCTGCAGACTCCTGTCTCCGTGGTTTAGGTACGTGATTTGTGTGAAACAGAGCCAGGCTTTCCTGTTAACGAGTGCCCTGATTGAAATTCCCTGTTGTTGGAGAACAAGAACCATCAGTGGTGCTTGGCAGTTTAAAACCTCTTGGCTTACGCAAAGGCTAACTTGCCAAAGCGAATGGGAAGTAGCCTAAAGTTCAGTAAATGCGCTGAATAGAAAAGGCCGTCTTCTTGACGGGAAAAGAGCTTTGCAGAACGTGAGCTTTGTTTCCCGTAGGGCTCCCTGCTTGCCCACCTGTTCAGCGATTACTGCAGGCTTTGACTGGTCCCCTCAGGCCCAATATCGCACACGTGCTGTGCTGCAGACGGTGCCTTAGCTTCCTTGCCGTCTCGTGCTGCGTTACTTGTACCTGCGGAAAACTTACTTCAGTGTCACAGAAACCCCGTGGGAAGCGTTCCCGACTCACGCCGGTAGGACCATCCCGTCGCGGCTGGTAAAATCCAGGAGCAGGACGATGCTTGGAAGAACGTCACCTATGGAGGAGAAGACAACAGTCTCCTTCCTGTTAGGCAACAGGTTTCCAAGACTGGTTTCCCCACCCCCCTGTGCGTTTTGAAGGAGGCAGTCCCTAAGCTGATGCAATCCAACTATCCAACTGCATCTAAGATGCTGGTTGTTACTTCCATAAGCTATAAAGGAACTTAATGTGTTCTGTGTTTTTAGGTCGAGGCTCGTGTGCGTGAGTTTGGCTTGTCGCGATGGCCGGTGTAGATGATCGCTCACGTGCCCCAAAGCTCCTTGTGCTGATGCTGGATCTGCCCCACGGTAAAGGACCGCATGCTGTGTGTTCAGCTTTTCTTCCTTACCGTGTCGTCCGTATGTATGTATGTATTTACTTCTCTGAAGGAAAGGGTGGATTTTTCGTGGGTCCCTCTGTGCGCGTCTCGAACCAGGCTGCAGTAAATACGCGTAAGCGAGTAGGCTGCTGCAGCGCGTCCTGGACAGTATCAGGGTGCTACTCTGCTAGCAGTGGAGAGCTGGGTGAAGGTGCCCAGGGTAAGGGCTTGTTCTGCCTCAAGTTGAACAGAAAGTTTCAGGAGTTGAGCATCCCAGGGGATGTTTGTAGGACTGCTGTTAGACGATAAAGGTTCGGATGGCTGTCGACGAAGGGGATTTTGTTGGTTCTTTTTCGATAGCTGTTCCTGCCAAAGATCGCGTCGGTCACAAAAGGTAGTAGTAACCTTGCGGTTTCTATGTTCTGTAGCGTTTGTACTAAAATACACTGGCAGATGAATAAATGAGCAGGTACAAATACACGTGACTCTGTAGCTGAGACTAAATAACGTGCAGTTTCTTCTGTGTTTTATCTTTCAAAGCACATTGTTGCTGAGCGCCTGAGCTTTTTGCTCGCATTACCGAGGAAAGGAATGGCAGTGCTTCTTCCCCCCTCATCTCTCTTTTTTTTTTTTTTTTTTTTTTTTCCCCCCCCTCTCTTCTTCCTCGATGACAGGGTACTCAATGTTTTCCTCGGATGTCCACGTGAAAAACGAAATAAATAAATAAATGCTGATGGTGAAGACACTGACAGAATTGGGTGACATTTTCAAGGTAGAGGAGGGGCGAAGAATGTGGAAATTCCTGGTACATTAGTGGTGCTCTGTTAACAAAACTGACGTATACGCCACTTGCTGTTCCTAGTTTTTTGGTTTGGTTTTCCTTTCAGTAGTCTCCCCGAAGGCTTTTGCGGACACACGGTGTATCTTTTCTGTTCTTCCAGTATTCGTTTGTCAGGAAAGACGACCATGCAATCCGAGGGCTGTGGACAACCATCTACCAGGTGGTTGTTGCAGCCTCCATCGGTCATGTTATTTGTGCTTTTAGCTCGCCCTCTCCTATATCTTGAGTTGAATTTCTTTTTTTTTTTTTTTTTTTTGGCAACGCTATGTTTGCAGTGATAGCATTGCTGCCGAGGTATTTTTGACTAAAAATGATCTTAACTGTAGTAGTGAATTCACAGAGTGTGGCTTTGTGTAACGACTCCCGCGATCACAACTTTTTTTTTTTTTTTTTTTCCTTTGTCACAGATAGGAGGAAAGCTCTTTCCGGAGAGATGGAAAGAAAGTTGTTTCAGAATACGTTCAGAATGTCTGAAGTTGTTTTGGAATTTTTTTTTGTTTTGTTTTTTTTTTTTTAGTAGTTAACGGTAGTACAGCCCACAGAGCAATTTCTTTGTGCGTGAGAACTCGCGGGTTAACTGAAAGTTACTTGTTTTATTATAAAACTAGGATTTGAAGCCACGGGCATTCAGAAATGCATATGATATGTCTTGTCACAATCTTCTAGATCAGCTAACCGGAATGAGAAGCAATCTTCTGAAAACACACAGGGATATCGTGGGGCAGGATGAAGGTAAATGGACACAATTATTTATTAATATTCTGGTACAGCTATTTAATTCACCTAAGTAGTGTTTCTGTCCTCGGTGTGGGAGAGGAAGTAGACTTTGCATCGTTTCTTGGGTCAGTCGTCCTTCCCTAGATTCCGAAGGAAAAGAATGAAATTTCTGCCTTCTGTCACAAAACATGTTGTGCGTGCTTGGAATTTGAAAATTCAGTTTCATGGGTGAGCTTTCCTGTGCAACAGGATGCAGTAGATGTTCTTATAGTGATGGTGAAAGGAAAGAGGGGCTTTATTTGCCTTTTGCTTTTCCTTTGTTTTGTAGAGGGAGGAAATAGTGATTTCTAGATCTTAAATGCTAACACTGGAAATGGAAGCATGCGAGGCTTGTATTTCCTTAGTCTTAAGGTAGACTAAATTTAGATACCTTGTTCTGCTGCAGACTGCCTTCACGGCGTTCCTGTTGCTCAAAGGGGAAATCATCAGGAGTAGTTGAAAATGATGCCTTCACCCCTTCGGGAGATTGATCCAGATCAACCAAAAAGGCTTCTTCATACACTTGGCAGTCTGTTCAAACAGGATGAGAAGGTAGGAGAAGTCTTGCTATCTGCTGTATCATTATTTGAAAAGTAACTGAATTGTAACACGGAGGCAAATACTCTGGTAGTGAATTGACGAAGCAATTGTTTTTTACTTATATTAAAAAAAAAAAAAAAAGTCTTTTCAGGGTACGATGATAGATGAAGCAGATAAATTTGTTGCTGGGCCTCAGAATAAGATCAAGCGTCCTGGAGAGCCCAATACTCCAGCATCACTAAAGAGAGAAGGCGTAGCACGTCGCCGCTATTGCGACGGCCACAGTCACTGTTGTGACAAACCATGTTGGTGGGAAAGGGCCACCCTGTGCTGCTGGATCTCCGTCACCATATCTGAACCTCAAAGGCATGCCAACAAATAAAGGTGTGTTGGAGTTGTTGTAGTACAGGAACTTGTGTGGTCATAAATGGACATAGTGTGCAGGAAAAAAAAAAAAAAGGTCTCCGTGCTTTCCGTGTTAATTCAAAAGGACACGTAAGTTTTAGAGTTAATTGGGACTGAATTTCTTTGGTCGGCTTAGACAAACAGGCTGTTGCTATAGGTAACGAAGTCCTGAATGAGCAATAATTTGGAACTGTTTCTAAAAAGTGCTGAAACCTTTCACCACGATGGTTTGGCGGTAGCAAGGATTTCATTTCAGCTTTTAATTCTCATTTGTGTATTCTATAGTGGGGAAGGGAGAAGTGGGGAAGGAAAGTGTGTAAAAAAAAAAAAAAAAAAAAAATTTAAATTTCTCACAAATAGTAATTTACCCACCTGTTGCAGCAGAGTCGAAAGAAAAATTTGCTGGAACTGGGGGAAGGAGGGGAAACTTTAGTTTGCTTTAGTCACTGAAATGGGAATACAGCAAATAACTTCACGACAGTCATATGAGACGGTAGCAGCCCAAAAGGAGGTATTCCTGTGGTTGCGTCAAAGGGTGAATAAAACTACTGAAGTGATCTGACAGTGCTGAGTAACTCTCTCCACAGTACTTTCAACAAGAAGGGATGCAGAATAATGTCCTTCTGTGTTTTTTGATCCTGCAGTTATATGCACTACTAAGCTCCTTCTTAATTTTCAGACACTGGTATCAGTACTGTCCAAGATGGTAATGGAGAGAAGAAAGCAGAAAACTGTCAGTTGCTGGAAGAGCAAATTGATGGCTTGTCTGTGCAAATGGCTTCTTCGGTTCCAGCTGTTAAGGGAGAGGATGAAATGTCACCTGGTGACTTAGACTCTCTACATGATGAGTTCAATTGCTTAAATGATGCAAAGATGGCTTGGATCGTAAACCTGGTACCAATGCACTTGTTCGAGGGCCTCTAAATTACAGCGTGGCTGGAGATGACCAAAAACGAGTGATGGAGTCTACTTCTGAATCTGTGCCAAATTGATTTAAAATAACACCTACAATGTTGGAGGGAAGCGATGCTGGTATTAAAATCAGAGTGGTGAAAGAGGTTTGCAAACGTGGAAGAAGTAAGTTCTTTATTAGTGTATTAAAAATAGGCTAGGGGTACAGAAGACTTTTTCTTGAAATGAGGATCTATTTTGAAAATAAAACCTCAGATTTGGAATGATTTTTGATTACTCGTGTACAAGTAGTGGAAGAACAAGAAAGTAAGTACATGTATTCACAGTCCAACTTTATATCCTCACCGTCCTTACTGCAGTACTCTTAAGCAGGCTTAGTCACAGCACCATTCGTGTTTTCATAGTTGCTTCAGAGAAGAAAACACAGAAACCAATGAAAAAATACTGTTGTTTCACATCTAAGGTGTCCGGTTCATTCTTTTGCGCTACTTTTTTTTTTTTTTTTTGTTAAACTTTATACGAGACAATCGTGCTCATGCTCCACATAGATCGGTCATCTTGTAAAGAGTAGTTATCTTAAACCTCTGCTTTCAAAAATGACAGCTCTAGGTTGAAACATGGCTCGGTATCCCTTTGTTTCTATTAACTGCTGATCATGGCAGCGTGTTCGTGGAGATACAAGGCTTCTCTGCTGATTAAACCTAGTCTGCATTTTCCAAGGGCAGGTGTTTCTAGATACTGCTCTTTTAAGAGAAGAAAATTCAGCGTTACATTTGAATATCAGCTAATCGATATCACTTCAAATTATTGGTATGCTGGCTTTTTTTTCTTACGTGCATTACTGTATGCAGAAATGGGAAACTCTAGGCTTTGTTGTTTTTCCTTTGGCTGTTGAGATTTACTGAAAATGCATTTACAAGATCTGTTTCTAATATCTGTTTGGATCTCTTGTTTAAGATCGTGAAAAAAATCTTCTCTCTTCTTGAGGAGGTACGTACAAGGACGGATGGAAACTCAGAAGTATTTCATTGAATTTGCTATAAGGGAAGGAGCAAGGTTTGTATAGATACGAATGATTCGGAGTTAAACGCTAACGTTGTTCATGATAGCAAATCTCAGTCTTTTCCAAAACAAGTGTTTTGTTTTGACATACTTAAATTATTACAGTTTCAGCGGTCAAACTGCCGTTGTATTTTCTGAAGTAAATGGTCGTTACCTAGAGCTGAAGTGTGAAATAGAAAGATACGGGTGGTTATGGAAGAAAGACCCAGAATTTGCGTGGGTTGGGGAAAGATGGCTGTATCAAATTAAATTTGCCATTCTGATGTCAGAAATGAGGGAAGCTCTTCCATGCTGGAAACAGAGAGCCTCCGCTAATACTGTTTGTCGTGGCCAAATAATACTGAGTTATTTAACTGCTGTTTTTGGAAGAAGAAATGAAATTACTTCCCTAGGTTTAAAAATCGTGTCTTAATACAGCACTTAGAGAGAACGCTAGAGGAGCTAGAGTTCAACAGCCTACCCAACAGAGTTAATCAGGTGAACGGTAGATAATAGTGTACCAGCCAGAGGAATACGGACCGGGAATGAGTTTGCTGTGCCGCAGAAGAGTGGAAGAGGACGTAGCTGTTGCCCTCGCCATCCTGGCGGTCAAGTGATCTTACTGTCAGAGTCCGAGAAGAAGCAGCAGAGCTTTAACTTTACGAACCTCTATCGGCAGAAGCTGGGCTGTAACCTTAAGGACGTGCTACGAAAGGTGTGGCTTTTTTCCTGTGGAGGGTGCTCTTTGCTCAACAGGCTGAAAAAAATAACCATTGCTGCCCCTCCTGCAGGTGGTGAGAATTTACTCACTTGAATACTGTCATTAGCCGTTTTACGTGCAATAGGCAGTGGATCGCACTAAAATGGGGCACTGTCAAATGCACACAGTGTCTGCATTGTGGAGAGATCCCATCTGTTGTGTCCCCCCCCCCCCCCCCCCCCCCCCCCCCCAATAAAAAACCAACCAACCAACCAAAACTCCCAGAAACACCTGCACTGGTAATACTGCATGTTGCCAGCACAGAGACGAGGGCCTTGTTCCCGAGAACTGCTAGCCATGCCTTTAAACTTGAGATTCAGCATAGATCGAGAGTAAAGAAACTGCTGTTGTGTTAATGAAAGCTAAAGACAGCCCTGTGACTGTTACCACTTGGTGGTTACTAAACAATCTACCTCAGACTCTCTTCTGTTTTTATCTGCAGACATTATGAAAGCGCACCTGAGGCTTCCCAGGTCCCTGACTTCAGTTCTCTTTCATCCCGTGAGGAGGACGGGGATTCTTCAGGTGGCCTTGCCTTGGCACACGCTGTGCTTTGGAAGCACTAAAAAGAAATGCTTTTAAAAGTGTGCATTTATTTTAATGTTCATACAAAAGAGATTGGTTTTGAACAGTGTTGTTACCGGATCACTAATTTGATATTTTAACTGTATGCATTTTTTTGAACATAGGTGTGTGTGTGTGTGTGTGTGTGTATATATATATATATAAAAAAAAAAAAAAACGTTTTATTAATTCTCGTTAAGTGCCGATCTGAGGAGTCTGTAATGGGCAGCGCTGAATTCCTCAAATTGTCTGTCACCAACAGACCGCTAATATTTTTTGTGAAACCAGTCTGCATATCCTGAAACCCCACTTCTGGTAATAGCTGCGGAATGTGTTTGTTACTTACCTCCCGGTAGCACGTACCCTGGAGCACCTGCCTCATCAGTCAGCTCAGCCTGTACAGGGTGTACATTTTTGCTCCAAGGCTAAAGTGTTAAAGACACCAAGTTCCAGCTTACCAAATCCTTGGTTACCCGAGTTAATATCCTCCCTTCCGTTCCTCTTACTCTTTTGTTCAAAGGTAATGTTGTGAATCACAGAAAATGCAACGAAGACTGGAGCACCTGCACGTAATTAATATTTTCCTTTTAAACGGTAATATGCCAGTAGTAAGTGGCTCTTCAGATAATTTTATTTTCGGTTGTTCTCATTTAAAAACAGTCTCCTGCTCCTTTAACAGCTTTCTTTTAAAAGACAGGTTGAAGTTGTGCTGGCGTTAAGAAGCTCTTCACAAGGTACTGGGGTACTGGGGCTGTCCTGAGGATTCCACTTGACCAGCCAGCAGAAGAGGCAGGGAAACATACTTACATTGATGGCCTGAACTTCTCTTCCTATTACTCTTTTTAGTACTAGCCAGCGTGTGTGAGACATCTTTTCCTTCTCCTGTGAAGCAGTGGGCTGGTCTTTCTGGAAGAGGTTGTTTGACCATTGGAATTACACCAGTGAGATTCAAGAAGGAAATAAAATCCAAAAGCAGCAGCGTATCTTTATTACTACGTTAAGTGAGAAAGTGACACTTGGAACGAACTCGTTATAAACAATTCTGAACTCTTTTCTTAGCGGGAACGTACTTGAAAAAAAAAACAAACGAACCACAGGAGTACCTTGGAATACATAGGGCGATTCATCCCTTCAGGATCATTACACGGCAGCTGTATGTCACCACAATACACCTCTTTTGCTTAATGGTGGACTTCTCAGAGGGAATTTACTTGGGTCAGGTATACTGTGTGTATGTGGTTTTATGCACGTAGAACTGCCTGTACTACACTATCTTTTAAATAGGTGGTGGTAAGAGGAGACAGCTTTCTTCTAGTAGATTCTTCCTTAAGTTTCTTTAGTGATTCCGGGGGCGCTCACTTGACCGTGATGTGCCTGACCTGGTTAGCATCTAAACCTCCTCCTCTGATGTGGTACAGCTGTCTGCTAAATTAGTTACAGAAAGATGGTGACTTTAACTCAGACAGTTCTCTCTTACCTCTCTATTGTTTTATCTGGATAATTTGAATTTGGATTAGATGCCTTACACTGAAACGGACGCGAGTCTGTGAGAAGAAAGCCAGGCGTCCTTGGAGACTGTGCCAATGAAAAGGGGAAGAAAAATGAGTGGAATAAATCTGAGTGCACATAGTCCTGCATCCCGAAGGGAGCACAGAAGGAAGGTTGCTTGCTTAGAAGAGCAGTGGATGCTTCGTGCCCGCCTTAAAGAGAATATTAACAGAGAGAATTCTTTGTAAGACAAGCTGCCCCGCGGGGTGTGGGTAGCAAATACGTTGGAAAAAATACAGCCACAAGCTCCGAATGGCACAGTAGGCGAGCTGTGATCCGCCCGACAAGGCCTCCCGCGGGTGCCCTCTGCCGCCACCTGCTGGTGGAAAACGAGTACTGCAGGCGGCCGAGGGGCGCGCATGCGCGGTGGCACCGGCGGGCGCCCTCTGCCGCCACCTGCTGCTGTTACTCGGGTACTGCAGGCGGCCGAGGGGCGCGCATGCGCGGTGGGGGTCCGGTGGCGCCCCCTGCCGCCACCTGCTGGTGGTGAAGGGGTACTGCAGGCAGCCGGGGGGCGCCCTCTGCCGCCACCTGCTGGTGGGAAGCGAGTACTGCAGGCTGCCGGGCGCCACGAATGCCGCATGACGCCCGTGGGCACCCTCTGCCGCCATCTGCTGGTGGAAAACGAGTACTGCAGGCGGCCGGGGGGCGCGCAACGCGCGGTGACGCCCGCGGGCGCCCTCTGCCGCCACCTGCTGGTGGGAAGCAAGTACTGCAGGCGGCCGGGGGACGCGCATGCGCCGTGGGGTCCGGTGGCGCCCTCTGCCGCCACCTGCTGGTGCAAAACGAATACTGCAGGCGGCCGGGGGACGCGCATGCGCGTTGGCACCCGCGGGCGCCCTCTGCCGCCACCTGCTGGTGGGAAGCGAGTACTGCAGGCGGCCGGGGGGCGCGCATGCGCGGTGACGCCCGCGTGCGCCCTCTACCGCCACCTGCTGGTGGGAAGCGAGTACTGCAGGCGGCCGGGGGGCGCGCATGCGCGGTGACGCCCGCGGGCGCCCTCTGCCGCCACCTGCTGGTTTTAATCGGGTACTGCAGGCGGCCGGGGGGCGCGCATGCGCGGTGACGCCCGCGGACGCCCTCTGCCGCCACCTGCTGGTTTTAATCGGGTACTGCAGGCGGCCGAGGGGCGCGCATGCGCGGTGACGCCCGCGGGCGCCCTCTGCCGCCACCTGCTGGTTTTAATCGGGTACTGCAGGCGGCCGGGGGGCGCGCATGCGCGGTGGGGCCCCGGGGGCGCCCTCTGCCGCCACCTGCTGGTTTTAATCGGGTATTGCAGGCGTCCGGGGGGCGCGCATGCGCGGTGACGCCCGCGGGCGCCCTCTGCCGCCACCTGCTGGTGGAGAACTAGTACTGCAGGCGGCCGAGGGGGGCGCATGCGCGGTGAGGCCCGGGGGCGCCCTCTGCCGCCTCCTGCTGGTGGAAAACGAGTACTGCAGGCGGCCGAGGGGGGCGCATGCGCGGTGGGGCCCGGGGGCGCCCTCTGCCGCCTCCTGCTGGTGGAAAACGAGTACTGCAGGCGGCCGTGGGGCCGTGCATGCGCGTTGCTTATTACGTCGTTGTTTTTTTTGCTGTGTAATTTCCTACGCTCCTAGATTTTTCTTCATATGTAAATCACACAGAATCACAGATCTTCTAGGTTGGAAGAGACCTCAAGATCATTGAGTCCAACCTCTGACCTAACACTAACGTTTGAGCTAATTCCCGTGGAAAATATTTCATTTACTTTCTTGGTTGTATTGTCCTTTCTATGTTCAAAGCTGAGGCATAAATACGGTAAATTTTGCTTCTAGAAACACCCCAGTTCTTTTGTCTGCACTCTGCATGCTGTAAACTAGGGATAGGCACAAAAAAAAACAAATAAATAAATAAATAAAAGAACACAGCTGCTGCTGCTCCTGCTCTCTTTCTTGTGGTTTGCCCCCTCCTCTTTCCCAGGTGATTGGGTTTGGGTGCTGGGCGGGGCCAAATGGTATAGGAGCCCCAGGCACGGCATCAGAGAGCTCCTTCTGCCCGGGCTGCTCTTTGGGGTCAGTGCTTTGTTGATGCTTCTGTTAGCTACATGCAGGGTTCTTTTGGTGGGTCAGGGTCTGGTACGATCTTTTAGAGGAAACCGATCTAGTAGTATGTGCATTTATTGCTTGAAGCTCTTTGGAGGTGATTAATTGTTATAGCACATTTATGGATAGGATGTCAATGTTATTTTGTGCGTTTGCTTTGTTGTTCTAGGTCCCTCGTGATTTTTGCAGGGTTACAGGGCAGATGCCACCAGATCTACCCCTTTTGTTGTTTTTGTTTTGTTTGATTTTTTTTTCTTCTTGATTTTTCTTTTTCTTTTTTGGAAGGGGGTTTGGGATTTGAGCATCTCAATTTTGCGGGTTTGGGATTTGAGCGTCTTAATTTATTGGGTTAGGGGTTTTAGGCATAGGACTTCAGGGGTTTAGTGTGGTAAATAGTTTGGGTTAGGTCCGTAGGGGTTTCGAGGATGTTTAGGGATAGGGCTTGAGGCTTTTTTGTGTAAGGGCGGGAAGGGCTAGGGTTACAGTGAGTGCTGTTAAATGTAGTTCTCGAAAACTCGGCCTCTGATTGGCCGTGCTGGCTGTCCAGGGAATTCTGGTAGGTGTAGTTTTCCGGCACCAGGCTTCCGGTAGGCCGTGTTGACTGCCCGGAGCATGCCGGGAGATGTAGTTCTGGGACTCCGAACTTCCGGGAGGCCATGTTGGGTGCCCGGAGCATGCCGGGCAATGTAGTTCTGGGCCTCCGGACCTCCGGGAGGCCATGTTGAGCGCCCAGAGCATGCCTGGAAATGAAGTTCTCGGGAACCAGGGTTGGGCTTAGGGACTAGGGCTGGGGCTAGGGTTAGAGTTTAGGGTGAGGGTTGGGGTTAGGGTTAGGGCTAGTGAATGCTGGTTCTCTGTGTTTGCAGATGACGGTGAGCGTGTTTAAACTAATTCCAGTTGAAGAAGTTTCAGTTACTTGCTTGGTGCCGTTATCAGTTCAACATTAAAAGCTGCAGCAAAAGCAAAAGGGGATTTTTGCTTCTAGAAACACCACAGGTCTCTTGTCTGCTCTCTGAATGTTTTTGAGATAAAACAGATTTTAAAAAACAAAGGAAAGGAAAGGAAAGGAAAACAAAACAAAACACAGCTGCTCCTTTTGCTCTCTTCCTACTTTCATGTGCTTTGCCCCTCCCCTTTCCCAGGTGATTGGGTTTGGGTGCTGGGCGGGGCTAAATGCTATATGAGCCCCAGGCATGCCATCAGAGAGCTCCTTCTGCCTGGGCTGCTCTTTTGGGGACAGTGCTTTGTTTTTCCTTCTGTCCGTTGCAGGGTTGTTTAGGCAGGCTGGAGTCTATGGATTTCTGGATTTTAAGTGCTTGGAATTCACTTAGTAGAGGGATGTTTAGTAGGGGCTGCTGGCTCAGTTTGGGGCGCGGTTGTCACTGCAGTTATTTTCCTACAGCCAATAGAGTAAAATTCCAGTTTGCCTTTTAGAGGTGCTATAAGTGGGTAAAGAGAACAGATGGAAGCGTGTGCCACGTGGGGTAGGCAAGCGGCTGAGGTACAGGAGGGGATGAGAGCATGTGATTTTTTTTCTGGGGATGAAATGGACTCAATTTTGTTGGTGTATAATCTGTTCTGCTCCTAGATTTTTCTTTCAATGTGAAGAAAAGTTTGAGCTAATTCCAGGTAAGAAAGTTCCAGTTACTTGCTGGGTCGTATTGTCCTTTTAATATTCAAAGCTACAGCAAAAGCGTGGGGATTGTTGCTTCTAGAAACACCCCAGTTTTCTTGTCTGCACTCTGCATGCCGTTGAGCTAAAGCAGACTAAAAAATAAATAAATACAGGAAACACACACACAAAAACCAACAATAACAAAAACAACAACAACAAAAAAAACACACCATTGGGTGATGTGTTGTGAACGCAACGATCATTTAATCCCTTTGTTTTCCCAGGTGGTGTGGATGATACTGGTTGCACTGTTGGAGCTTGGATTTGGAGAGGAACAGGTGAGCATAGTTGTATGTTGCATCAGCAGTAGTCAGTGTTGTGGAGAAGGTGGGCATCATGACCGGCATGCTAGTGAATGCTGGTACTCTGTTTTTGCAGCTGATGATGAGCCTGGCAATTGACTAAGATGACGACCAGTGCCTGTGTATTTCTTGAGGCGGAGGGAATTTACCATGCAGCAACCTGAGAGCTAAGTTGGGGGGCACCTGGTATTTGCATATCTGGGGTGGCTAATGGGAGCTGGGAGCCAGAGCAGCGTGGAGCCAGCTGGCTGAAAATACTTGGTGCCGCTGCGAGGGTGGTTCAGGCTGGGTCACGTTCAGGCTGCTTGTGGCTGGGTCACCAGGCTAATAGAAGCAGCGGGATTATTTTGTAGCGTGAGTGCGTGCGCCAGGCAGGACAGTTTCCTTCTGTTCGTCTGTCCTGTAGTGTTGCTTCTGCAATGTCTGTTCTGTGCTTCTCGGGTCTTGATATCCTTCTAGCTTTTTACACTGGACAGACCAGACAGGCGACTTGGTAGCGGTGCTGAAGGGCCTCAGTGCTTGTTTTGTCATCGTGGCTCTGATCCGAGCACTTCTTGTCTTGCAGTCGCTGCTTGAAGTGCAGTTCTGTTTCAGGTCTCGTGCATCATATTCGGTTTGAGATCGCATCTGTTTCCATCCTCGCTCTTGTGGAAGTCATCTGGGCCGCATCAGGAGCTCTTGCTTGGGAATTGATTTCCTAAGCGTCGTCTTATGTGATTAAGGAGGTATTGGGGAGGCAAGGACAGTCCCCAGACAAGGACTGTATATCTCGAAACAAGACACCGGAACTCACGATAAGGAAGCGGCAGACGGACAGAGAAACAAATGTAAGGACTATAAATCTCAAAACTGGACGTTGGAATTCATTATAAAGACACAACAAAGGGAAGAATTAGCAACAGCCAGCTCTTGCGATTAAGAAACATGCCAACTCAGCGGATTCCTGACCAAAGGTGAAAAGTACAATGTGAGGAAGACTCGGGGTCTTCCTCCCAAAGACCCCTGCCCACGTCCCAAAGGCCCCTGCCCACAGTTCTTGGGAGGCTCTACTCAGGCGCAAGGTGCCAAAAGGCTAATTAGCATGAGAAGCGAGGGAAGGCGGGGGTAGGCAATGAATATGTATAGACGCCGGTAGAATATTGATAGATTGATTGTATAAATTCAAGACTGCTTTCTGCTTTGGGTATGCACGATAGGTGGAGAGATCCCCCCGTGCATCCAGCGCTGCAATAAAGAATATACCGCTTAAAGGAATTTCGGCTTCGATCTTTGAATCATATGGGTTTTTCAGTCCCCATCCTTCTGGTCTCTTGTCTTGAAGGAAGGCTTTTTAGGCCTCCATCACCCCAGTTCTGGCAGTGTCTTCCAGTCGCGTGTCGTGACATTTGAGTCTCTCCTTGGGTCTGGTGCAGAGCACCTGTTGTGACTTGCTGTTGCCATAGGGCTTCCCTCCGGGGGTCACTTTTTCTTGCGCCTTGTGTTGTGTGTTTTGTTTGTAGTGTTTGTGGCGTGGCTGTGTGTGTATGTGTTTGGTCTGGAGCTGTCCTGCCTGGCAGTTAGTGATGACAGCTAACGTGGCAGTGCATGGGTGTGCTAATACATTGTCCGGACTGTGTTGGCGAAGACATCTGGTCTGCCTCTGGGCACGTACTGAAGGGCAGCAGGCACAGTCATCTCTGTGGTGTTTGTCAGATGTGCGTGTGGGGGGGAAGAGTTGAGCTGCTTGTGAGCAGCTGCTCGCATAGTGCTTGAACGGTGTGCTTGAGGAGGAGGTCTGTGGAATCTTGAAAGCTTACAGATAAGGGGTTTTTGAAACTTTTATTTTTATTTCTCTCCTGTCCCCAGTAGAGCGTAAACCTTTGGAGGAACCTGTCACAGGAAAGAGCTCCTTCCGGAACTGTTCAGCGCTCCGTAGGCAGCTCGGTGACTGGCTTGGTCTACTTCTGAGGTGTGCTGAGGTATGGGGGCTGCTGTTTTGAAATGATAATATTGTAAGCGGGGTCCCTTTGTGTTGTTGAGGGATGGGTGCTAATGCTGGCAGCTGAATGATTATCTTGTGACCGTTTTCATTTGTTAAAGCTGAAACACAGTGTACAACGCGGGACTTGACCGGAGCTGCTTTTGGCAAGGTGAGCGATGAACAGATGTAGCAGGTACTTTAGGGGTGCAGTTGTCACTGCAGTTACTTAACTGCACAAAGTACAGTAAAAATCCTGTTGATATTTCAGGGGTGTTGTAGCTGGCCTAAGAGAGCAGATGGAAGCATCTGCCTCGAGGGCAGGTGAGGGAGCAGAGGTTAGGGAGCAGATGAGAGTAACTGTCCCAGCTGTGCTGTGGCTTTGGATGCTGCTTCAGCCTATGCTTTTCTTTTTGTTTCACAGGTGTGTCGCACAGGCTCAGAGGGGCCAAGCTGCACTCTGAAGAGCAGCACGGGAAGGGCGGGCTGTTTGTGAGCTGGATTGGAGCAGAACTGCCAAGTAGCACGAGGTGACTGCGAAGGGTCTTGCTTTGCAGGTGCCATGGCAGGCTCTCCACAGAAGCGGTTGAGGATTTGAGAGGAGGTTGCAGATCATCGAGGAGCGACACGTGCAGGGACGGCTTGAAAACGGTATGGCTGCTTTCTCTTCTGTTTATCAGGTGTCCCAGGCGACGTGGGCTGTGATGTTAGCCTTTAGGATCGGAACAAAGCAGGTGCTGATGGCGGTCTTCTTCGGTAGGCAAAGAGGTGCCCGAAGCCCCCTCCTGTGCAGCCTGAGCACGCCTCGCTGAGGATGAAGCTTGCTTTCCAGCAGTTCTGGAAACTGTGTTGAGGCTGAAATGCTGCGTCTGTGTTCGGGTTGGGGTTGCACCTTGGTGAGTGTAGGGATGGGTTTTAAGTGGGTGCAGCGGAGGGCCCGGCCCCAGTGTCCTGTAGTGTGTTTTGACCCATCAGCATAGCCTTTTGGTTCTCAGATAGCCTGCTGAAGGAAGTGATTTTTGCTGCGAGTGGAACGGAATTGATTTTGTTGGCGTATAATCTGTTCTGCTCCTAGATTTTTCTTTCTGCGTAAATAAAAGTTTGAGCTAATTCGAGCTGAAAAAGCTTCAGTTACTTGCTTGGTTGTGTTGTCCTTTCAATATTCAAAGCTGCAGCGAAAGCATGGGGATTGTTGCTTCTAGAAACACCCCAGTTCTCCTGTCTGCCCTCTGCATGCTGTTGAGCTAAGCCTTATAAATAAGTAAATAAACCACAGCTGCTGCTCCTCCTCTTTCTACTTTCATGTGCTTTGCCCCTCCCCTTTCCCAGGTGATTGGGTTTGGGTGCTGGGTGGGACCAAAAGGTATATGAGCCCCAAGTATGCCGTCAGAGAGCTCCTTCTGCCTGGGCTGCTCTTTGGGGGTAAGTGCTTTGTTTTTCCTTCAGTCAGTTGCCGGGTTCTCTAGGCAGGCTGGAGTCTATGGATTTCTGGAATTCTAAGGGCTTGGAATTCACTTCATAGAGGGATATGTAGCAGAGGTTGCTGGCTCACTTTTTTTTTGGGATGGTGGGATACGCTCCTGTGTTTGATCTGTATTTTAATCTCTAGATGAATCAACCCACTTGTGTAACTCTCCAGAGGACTAAAACCAGCTTGATGACATGCTACAAGAGGCTTGACCGTGTTGGTGCAGTATTACCAAGAGACTGAGCGGGGTCACCTTTTTCATCTGCAAAGGGTATGTCTGCCATTACCCCTGCCGGGGCTGCTATGCATTCATGGCCTTGTGGCATTTGTGGACTTCAGTTTGTTTGTTTGTTTGTTTGTTTGTTTTATTTGTCTGGCTCTGGTCTCTGTGTTTGAGTCCTCTGCATGTGCCGCACTGTTTGCGTATCCATTGTGGATGTGACCTTCTCTCTTTGTTTCTTGTAGCTCAGGGCGTAGGCACGGAAGCTTGAACGAAGCATGAGGGTGAGTGGACAGCAGTGGGGGCCCCGAGTTGCTCGGTGGACTGTGTGAGTCTGCTTCAGCTGTCGGGCCGGCTTTGCAAGTGCCTTGCGACAGCAGAGTACGTCTCCTGCCACGTTTCTGACACGTGCCAGACGTCAGCGGTTCCAGGGTTCCAGTTCCTGAAATGCTGGAGATGCTCGGAGCACGAGAGGAGCTGGGGCGGCTTCGGGGGGCTGGGGGAGAGGGGACAGGGGAGAGGGGGGCGGCTGCGGCGGCGGGGGGGGGCAGAGAGGGCAGCAGGAGGAGGTGCCGTTGCGTGCGCGTGGCCGACGCCCCTCTGGATTGGCTGGAGTGCTCCGTCCCGAGGCATGCTGGGAGCTGTAGTTCTGCGCTGCCGGGCGGCCACGTGGGCTCCGGGCTGCGCGGCCGGGCCGGGGCCGGGCCGGGGCCGGGCCGTGCGCGCCGGGAGGCGCAGGTTGCCGCTGGCGGCGAGCGCGGTTGCCGGCGGTGAGGCGAGCGAGAGCCTCCGGGGGTGCCTCCTCGGAGCGTCGGGCCGGGAGGGGCGGGGGGTGTTGAGGCCGGGCGCGGGTCCTCGCTGCGCTTGATCGTTGGGCTGCGCCGCGCCGCGCCTCGGAGGCTTTCCTCTCCCTGCGTCCTGACAGCCGGCTCTCTCCTTGTGCTGCGGTTCACCGGGGCAGAAGCAGCTCCCCGCCGCTAGGACCCCTGCGGGGTTTGTTGCCGAGCGAAGGTGGCGCACCGGGTAAAGCGAGGAAAGCCGCAGCTGGCGTGCTGCGGTCGCAGGGTTCTCAGGAGAGAGAGCAGCCCGTCCGTCCCGACTGCCCAGGTAAGTCGCAGCGACCTCGGGGTGGAATCAAGGCGTGCTCGTAAGCTTCCTGCAGCCCCGGCTCAAAGGCTTCATTGAATTTGCGGAAGCGCGAGCTGCTCGGCGCTGGGAAGCGCAAAGGGAAGGAAGGCACGTAGTGCCTGCCGAGTCGTAGTAGCCTCTTAGACCTAGAATGAACTGGCCTGTCAGGCTCTGTCTGTTGCTCAGTCTTTGGTACGAGAGGCTAAACTTTGTCCCGCCTCAGCTTTCGGAGTTGTCCTAGGAATAGACCGGTGCTTGCGGGGCTTTCCAGGACGCTGGTTGCGGTCAGTGAGGACAGACGTGAGAGGCAATTTCTGTCTGTCTGTCTGTCTGTCTCTTGGTTATGTCCCAAGAGTTTTGCTTGAACTGTGTGCAATAAAGGAGGCCTTGGGCCTGTACTGAGCAGCGAGAGAGAGCAAAACTCTGCGTAAGCACTGGCCGTGGCAACGTTGCTTGGGAGTTGAGCGGCTGGGGGTCTTTCCAGAGGTGGGGGGTCTTCCCAGCGGAACTCGGTACGCAGGCAGAAACGTGACCTTCGAGGTCTTTGTTTGTCTTGCGCTGCAGCTGTGGTATTTGCCCCATAACTGTATGGAGTTGCTGAATTCTAGAGGGGATGATGATAGAGACGTCCCTGGTTCAGCCTTTTTTTGCCGCAGTCCTTGCAGAAGTTGTGGAAAAATGAGTAGTATCCTTCTCTTTAAGTTCACCTTTTAAAGAGTTCTTCCTGCAGACTCCTGTCTCCGTGGTTTAGGTACGTGATTTGTGTGAAACAGAGCCAGGCTTTCCTGTTAACGAGTGCCCTGATTGAAATTCCCTGTTGTTGGAGAACAAGAACCATCAGTGGTGCTTGGCAGTTTAAAACCTCTTGGCTTACGCAAAGGCTAACTTGCCAAAGCGAATGGGAAGTAGCCTAAAGTTCAGTAAATGCGCTGAATAGAAAAGGCCGTCTTCTTGACGGGAAAAGAGCTTTGCAGAACGTGAGCTTTGTTTCCCGTAGGGCTCCCTGCTTGCCCACCTGTTCAGCGATTACTGCAGGCTTTGACTGGTCCCCTCAGGCCCAATATCGCACACGTGCTGTGCTGCAGACGGTGCCTTAGCTTCCTTGCCGTCTCGTGCTGCGTTACTTGTACCTGCGGAAAACTTACTTCAGTGTCACAGAAACCCCGTGGGAAGCGTTCCCGACTCACGCCGGTAGGACCATCCCGTCGCGGCTGGTAAAATCCAGGAGCAGGACGATGCTTGGAAGAACGTCACCTATGGAGGAGAAGACAACAGTCTCCTTCCTGTTAGGCAACAGGTTTCCAAGACTGGTTTCCCCACCCCCCTGTGCGTTTTGAAGGAGGCAGTCCCTAAGCTGATGCAATCCAACTATCCAACTGCATCTAAGATGCTGGTTGTTACTTCCATAAGCTATAAAGGAACTTAATGTGTTCTGTGTTTTTAGGTCGAGGCTCGTGTGCGTGAGTTTGGCTTGTCGCGATGGCCGGTGTAGATGATCGCTCACGTGCCCCAAAGCTCCTTGTGCTGATGCTGGATCTGCCCCACGGTAAAGGACCGCATGCTGTGTGTTCAGCTTTTCTTCCTTACCGTGTCGTCCGTATGTATGTATGTATTTACTTCTCTGAAGGAAAGGGTGGATTTTTCGTGGGTCCCTCTGTGCGCGTCTCGAACCAGGCTGCAGTAAATACGCGTAAGCGAGTAGGCTGCTGCAGCGCGTCCTGGACAGTATCAGGGTGCTACTCTGCTAGCAGTGGAGAGCTGGGTGAAGGTGCCCAGGGTAAGGGCTTGTTCTGCCTCAAGTTGAACAGAAAGTTTCAGGAGTTGAGCATCCCAGGGGATGTTTGTAGGACTGCTGTTAGACGATAAAGGTTCGGATGGCTGTCGACGAAGGGGATTTTGTTGGTTCTTTTTCGATAGCTGTTCCTGCCAAAGATCGCGTCGGTCACAAAAGGTAGTAGTAACCTTGCGGTTTCTATGTTCTGTAGCGTTTGTACTAAAATACACTGGCAGATGAATAAATGAGCAGGTACAAATACACGTGACTCTGTAGCTGAGACTAAATAACGTGCAGTTTCTTCTGTGTTTTATCTTTCAAAGCACATTGTTGCTGAGCGCCTGAGCTTTTTGCTCGCATTACCGAGGAAAGGAATGGCAGTGCTTCTTCCCCCCTCATCTCTCTTTTTTTTTTTTTTTTTTTTTCCCCCCCCCTCTCTTCTTCCTCGATGACAGGGTACTCAATGTTTTCCTCGGATGTCCACGTGAAAAACGAAATAAATAAATAAATGCTGATGGTGAAGACACTGACAGAATTGGGTGACATTTTCAAGGTAGAGGAGGGGCGAAGAATGTGGAAATTCCTGGTACATTAGTGGTGCTCTGTTAACAAAACTGACGTATACGCCACTTGCTGTTCCTAGTTTTTTGGTTTGGTTTTCCTTTCAGTAGTCTCCCCGAAGGCTTTTGCGGACACACGGTGTATCTTTTCTGTTCTTCCAGTATTCGTTTGTCAGGAAAGACGACCATGCAATCCGAGGGCTGTGGACAACCATCTACCAGGTGGTTGTTGCAGCCTCCATCGGTCATGTTATTTGTGCTTTTAGCTCGCCCTCTCCTATATCTTGAGTTGAATTTCTTTTTTTTTTTTTTTTTTTTGGCAACGCTATGTTTGCAGTGATAGCATTGCTGCCGAGGTATTTTTGACTAAAAATGATCTTAACTGTAGTAGTGAATTCACAGAGTGTGGCTTTGTGTAACGACTCCCGCGATCACAACTTTTTTTTTTTTTTTTTTTCCTTTGTCACAGATAGGAGGAAAGCTCTTTCCGGAGAGATGGAAAGAAAGTTGTTTCAGAATACGTTCAGAATGTCTGAAGTTGTTTTGGAATTTTTTTTTGTTTTGTTTTTTTTTTTTAGTAGTTAACGGTAGTACAGCCCACAGAGCAATTTCTTTGTGCGTGAGAACTCGCGGGTTAACTGAAAGTTACTTGTTTTATTATAAAACTAGGATTTGAAGCCACGGGCATTCAGAAATGCATATGATATGTCTTGTCACAATCTTCTAGATCAGCTAACCGGAATGAGAACCAATCTTCTGAAAACACACAGGGATATCGTGGGGCAGGATGAAGGTAAATGGACACAATTATTTATTAATATTCTGGTACAGCTATTTAATTCACCTAAGTAGTGTTTCTGTCCTCGGTGTGGGAGAGGAAGTAGACTTTGCATCGTTTCTTGGGTCAGTCGTCCTTCCCTAGATTCCGAAGGAAAAGAATGAAATTTCTGCCTTCTGTCACAAAACATGTTGTGCGTGCTTGGAATTTGAAAATTCAGTTTCATGGGTGAGCTTTCCTGTGCAACAGGATGCAGTAGATGTTCTTATAGTGATGGTGAAAGGAAAGAGGGGCTTTATTTGCCTTTTGCTTTTCCTTTGTTTTGTAGAGGGAGGAAATAGTGATTTCTAGATCTTAAATGCTAACACTGGAAATGGAAGCATGCGAGGCTTGTATTTCCTTAGTCTTAAGGTAGACTAAATTTAGATACCTTGTTCTGCTGCAGACTGCCTTCACGGCGTTCCTGTTGCTCAAAGGGGAAATCATCAGGAGTAGTTGAAAATGATGCCTTCACCCCTTCGGGAGATTGATCCAGATCAACCAAAAAGGCTTCTTCATACACTTGGCAGTCTGTTCAAACAGGATGAGAAGGTAGGAGAAGTCTTGCTATCTGCTGTATCATTATTTGAAAAGTAACTGAATTGTAACACGGAGGCAAATACTCTGGTAGTGAATTGACGAAGCAATTGTTTTTTACTTATATTAAAAAAAAAAAAAAAGTCTTTTCAGGGTACGATGATAGATGAAGCAGATAAATTTGTTGCTGGGCCTCAGAATAAGATCAAGCGTCCTGGAGAGCCCAATACTCCAGCATCACTAAAGAGAGAAGGCGTAGCACGTCGCCGCTATTGCGACGGCCACAGTCACTGTTGTGACAAACCATGTTGGTGGGAAAGGGCCACCCTGTGCTGCTGGATCTCCGTCACCATATCTGAACCTCAAAGGCATGCCAACAAATAAAGGTGTGTTGGAGTTGTTGTAGTACAGGAACTTGTGTGGTCATAAATGGACATAGTGTGCAGGAAAAAAAAAAAAAAGGTCTCCGTGCTTTCCGTGTTAATTCAAAAGGACACGTAAGTTTTAGAGTTAATTGGGACTGAATTTCTTTGGTCAGCTTAGACAAACAGGCTGTTGCTATAGGTAACGAAGTCCTGAATGAGCAATAATTTGGAACTGTTTCTAAAAAGTGCTGAAACCTTTCACCACGATGGTTTGGCGGTAGCAAGGATTTCATTTCAGCTTTTAATTCTCATTTGTGTATTCTATAGTGGGGAAGGGAGAAGTGGGGAAGGAAAGTGTGTAAAAAAAAAAAAAAAAAAAAAAAAATTTAAATTTCTCACAAATAGTAATTTACCCACCTGTTGCAGCAGAGTCGAAAGAAAAATTTGCTGGAACTGGGGGAAGGAGGGGAAACTTTAGTTTGCTTTAGTCACTGAAATGGGAATACAGCAAATAACTTCACGACAGTCATATGAGACGGTAGCAGCCCAAAAGGAGGTATTCCTGTGGTTGCGTCAAAGGGTGAATAAAACTACTGAAGTGATCTGACAGTGCTGAGTAACTCTCTCCACAGTACTTTCAACAAGAAGGGATGCAGAATAATGTCCTTCTGTGTTTTTTGATCCTGCAGTTATATGCACTACTAAGCTCCTTCTTAATTTTCAGACACTGGTATCAGTACTGTCCAAGATGGTAATGGAGAGAAGAAAGCAGAAAACTGTCAGTTGCTGGAAGAGCAAATTGATGGCTTGTCTGTGCAAATGGCTTCTTCGGTTCCAGCTGTTAAGGGAGAGGATGAAATGTCACCTGGTGACTTAGACTCTCTACATGATGAGTTCAATTGCTTAAATGATGCAAAGATGGCTTGGATCGTAAACCTGGTACCAATGCACTTGTTCGAGGGCCTCTAAATTACAGCGTGGCTGGAGATGACCAAAAACGAGTGATGGAGTCTACTTCTGAATCTGTGCCAAATTGATTTAAAATAACACCTACAATGTTGGAGGGAAGCGATGCTGGTATTAAAATCAGAGTGGTGAAAGAGGTTTGCAAACGTGGAAGAAGTAAGTTCTTTATTAGTGTATTAAAAATAGGCTAGGGGTACAGAAGACTTTTTCTTGAAATGAGGATCTATTTTGAAAATAAAACCTCAGATTTGGAATGATTTTTGATTACTCGTGTACAAGTAGTGGAAGAACAAGAAAGTAAGTACATGTATTCACAGTCCAACTTTATATCCTCACCGTCCTTACTGCAGTACTCTTAAGCAGGCTTAGTCACAGCACCATTCGTGTTTTCATAGTTGCTTCAGAGAAGAAAACACAGAAACCAATGAAAAAATACTGTTGTTTCACATCTAAGGTGTCCGGTTCATTCTTTTGCGCTACTTTTTTTTTTTTTTTTTGTTAAACTTTATACGAGACAATCGTGCTCATGCTCCACATAGATCGGTCATCTTGTAAAGAGTAGTTATCTTAAACCTCTGCTTTCAAAAATGACAGCTCTAGGTTGAAACATGGCTCGGTATCCCTTTGTTTCTATTAACTGCTGATCATGGCAGCGTGTTCGTGGAGATACAAGGCTTCTCTGCTGATTAAACCTAGTCTGCATTTTCCAAGGGCAGGTGTTTCTAGATACTGCTCTTTTAAGAGAAGAAAATTCAGCGTTACATTTGAATATCAGCTAATCGATATCACTTCAAATTATTGGTATGCTGGCTTTTTTTTCTTACGTGCATTACTGTATGCAGAAATGGGAAACTCTAGGCTTTGTTGTTTTTCCTTTGGCTGTTGAGATTTACTGAAAATGCATTTACAAGATCTGTTTCTAATATCTGTTTGGATCTCTTGTTTAAGATCGTGAAAAAAATCTTCTCTCTTCTTGAGGAGGTACGTACAAGGACGGATGGAAACTCAGAAGTATTTCATTGAATTTGCTATAAGGGAAGGAGCAAGGTTTGTATAGATACGAATGATTCGGAGTTAAACGCTAACGTTGTTCATGATAGCAAATCTCAGTCTTTTCCAAAACAAGTGTTTTGTTTTGACATACTTAAATTATTACAGTTTCAGCGGTCAAACTGCCGTTGTATTTTCTGAAGTAAATGGTCGTTACCTAGAGCTGAAGTGTGAAATAGAAAGATACGGGTGGTTATGGAAGAAAGACCCAGAATTTGCGTGGGTTGGGGAAAGATGGCTGTATCAAATTAAATTTGCCATTCTGATGTCAGAAATGAGGGAAGCTCTTCCATGCTGGAAACAGAGAGCCTCCGCTAATACTGTTTGTCGTGGCCAAATAATACTGAGTTATTTAACTGCTGTTTTTGGAAGAAGAAATGAAATTACTTCCCTAGGTTTAAAAATCGTGTCTTAATACAGCACTTAGAGAGAACGCTAGAGGAGCTAGAGTTCAACAGCCTACCCAACAGAGTTAATCAGGTGAACGGTAGATAATAGTGTACCAGCCAGAGGAATACGGACCGGGAATGAGTTTGCTGTGCCGCAGAAGAGTGGAAGAGGACGTAGCTGTTGCCCTCGCCATCCTGGCGGTCAAGTGATCTTACTGTCAGAGTCCGAGAAGAAGCAGCAGAGCTTTAACTTTACGAACCTCTATCGGCAGAAGCTGGGCTGTAACCTTAAGGACGTGCTACGAAAGGTGTGGCTTTTTTCCTGTGGAGGGTGCTCTTTGCTCAACAGGCTGAAAAAAATAACCATTGCTGCCCCTCCTGCAGGTGGTGAGAATTTACTCACTTGAATACTGTCATTAGCCGTTTTACGTGCAATAGGCAGTGGATCGCACTAAAATGGGGCACTGTCAAATGCACACAGTGTCTGCATTGTGGAGAGATCCCATCTGTTGTGTCCCCCCCCCCCCCCAATAAAAAACCAACCAACCAACCAAAACTCCCAGAAACACCTGCACTGGTAATACTGCATGTTGCCAGCACAGAGACGAGGGCCTTGTTCCCGAGAACTGCTAGCCATGCCTTTAAACTTGAGATTCAGCATAGATCGAGAGTAAAGAAACTGCTGTTGTGTTAATGAAAGCTAAAGACAGCCCTGTGACTGTTACCACTTGGTGGTTACTAAACAATCTACCTCAGACTCTCTTCTGTTTTTATCTGCAGACATTATGAAAGCGCACCTGAGGCTTCCCAGGTCCCTGACTTCAGTTCTCTTTCCTCCCGTGAGGAGGACGGGGATTCTTCAGGTGGCCTTGCCTTGGCACACGCTGTGCTTTGGAAGCACTAAAAAGAAATGCTTTTAAAAGTGTGCATTTATTTTAATGTTCATACAAAAGAGATTGGTTTTGAACAGTGTTGTTACCGGATCACTAATTTGATATTTTAACTGTATGCATTTTTTTGAACATAGGTGTGTGTGTGTGTGTGTGTGTGTATATATATATATATAAAAAAAAAAAAAAACGTTTTATTAATTCTCGTTAAGTGCCGATCTGAGGAGTCTGTAATGGGCAGCGCTGAACTCCTCAAATTGTCTGTCACCAACAGACCGCTAATATTTTTTGTGAAACCAGTCTGCATATCCTGAAACCCCACTTCTGGTAATAGCTGCGGAATGTGTTTGTTACTTACCTCCCGGTAGCACGTACCCTGGAGCACCTGCCTCATCAGTCAGCTCAGCCTGTACAGGGTGTACATTTTTGCTCCAAGGCTAAAGTGTTAAAGACACCAAGTTCCAGCTTACCAAATCCTTGGTTACCCGAGTTAATATCCTCCCTTCCGTTCCTCTTACTCTTTTGTTCAAAGGTAATGTTGTGAATCACAGAAAATGCAACGAAGACTGGAGCACCTGCACGTAATTAATATTTTCCTTTTAAACGGTAATATGCCAGTAGTAAGTGGCTCTTCAGATAATTTTATTTTCGGTTGTTCTCATTTAAAAACAGTCTCCTGCTCCTTTAACAGCTTTCTTTTAAAAGACAGGTTGAAGTTGTGCTGGCGTTAAGAAGCTCTTCACAAGGTACTGGGGCTGTCCTGAGGATTCCACTTGACCAGCCAGCAGAAGAGGCAGGGAAACATACTTACATTGATGGCCTGAACTTCTCTTCCTATTACTCTTTTTAGTACTAGCCAGCGTGTGTGAGACATCTTTTCCTTCTCCTGTGAAGCAGTGGGCTGGTCTTTCTGGAAGAGGTTGTTTGACCATTGGAATTACACCAGTGAGATTCAAGAAGGAAATAAAATCCAAAAGCAGCAGCGTATCTTTATTACTACGTTAAGTGAGAAAGTGACACTTGGAACGAACTCGTTATAAACAATTCTGAACTCTTTTCTTAGCGGGAACGTACTTGAAAAAAAAAACAAACGAACCACAGGAGTACCTTGGAATACATAGGGCGATTCATCCCTTCAGGATCATTACACGGCAGCTGTATGTCACCACAATACACCTCTTTTGCTTAATGGTGGACTTCTCAGAGGGAATTTACTTGGGTCAGGTATACTGTGTGTATGTGGTTTTATGCACGTAGAACTGCCTGTACTACACTATCTTTTAAATAGGTGGTGGTAAGAGGAGACAGCTTTCTTCTAGTAGATTCTTCCTTAAGTTTCTTTAGTGATTCCGGGGGCGCTCACTTGACCGTGATGTGCCTGACCTGGTTAGCATCTAAACCTCCTCCTCTGATGTGGTACAGCTGTCTGCTAAATTAGTTACAGAAAGATGGTGACTTTAACTCAGACAGTTCTCTCTTACCTCTCTATTGTTTTATCTGGATAATTTGAATTTGGATTAGATGCCTTACACTGAAACGGACGCGAGTCTGTGAGAAGAAAGCCAGGCGTCCTTGGAGACTGTGCCAATGAAAAGGGGAAGAAAAATGAGTGGAATAAATCTGAGTGCACATAGTCCTGCATCCCGAAGGGAGCACAGAAGGAAGGTTGCTTGCTTAGAAGAGCAGTGGATGCTTCGTGCCCGCCTTAAAGAGAATATTAACAGAGAGAATTCTTTGTAAGACAAGCTGCCCCGCGGGGTGTGGGTAGCAAATACGTTGGAAAAAATACAGCCACAAGCTCCGAATGGCACAGTAGGCGAGCTGTGATCCGCCCGACAAGGCCTCCCGCGGGCGCCCTCTGCCGCCACCTGCTGGTGGAAAACGAGTACTGCAGGCGGCCGAGGGGCGCGCATGCGCGGTGGCACCGGCGGGCGCCCTCTGCCGCCACCTGCTGCTGTTACTCGGGTACTGCAGGCGGCCGAGGGGCGCGCATGCGCGGTGGGGGTCCGGTGGCGCCCCCTGCCGCCACCTGCTGGTGGTGAAGGGGTACTGCAGGCAGCCGGGGGGCGCCCTCTGCCGCCACCTGCTGGTGGGAAGCGAGTACTGCAGGCTGCCGGGCGCCACGAATGCCGCATGACGCCCGTGGGCACCCTCTGCCGCCATCTGCTGGTGGAAAACGAGTACTGCAGGCGGCCGGGGGGCGCGCAACGCGCGGTGACGCCCGCGGGCGCCCTCTGCCGCCACCTGCTGGTGGGAAGCAAGTACTGCAGGCGGCCGGGGGACGCGCATGCGCCGTGGGGTCCGGTGGCGCCCTCTGCCGCCACCTGCTGGTGCAAAACGAATACTGCAGGCGGCCGGGGGACGCGCATGCGCGTTGGCACCCGCGGGCGCCCTCTGCCGCCACCTGCTGGTGGGAAGCGAGTACTGCAGGCGGCCGGGGGGCGCGCATGCGCGGTGACGCCCGCGTGCGCCCTCTACCGCCACCTGCTGGTGGGAAGCGAGTACTGCAGGCGGCCGGGGGGCGCGCATGCGCGGTGACGCCCGCGGGCGCCCTCTGCCGCCACCTGCTGGTTTTAATCGGGTACTGCAGGCGGCCGGGGGGCGCGCATGCGCGGTGACGCCCGCGGACGCCCTCTGCCGCCACCTGCTGGTTTTAATCGGGTACTGCAGGCGGCCGAGGGGCGCGCATGCGCGGTGACGCCCGCGGGCGCCCTCTGCCGCCACCTGCTGGTTTTAATCGGGTACTGCAGGCGGCCGGGGGGCGCGCATGCGCGGTGGGGCCCCGGGGGCGCCCTCTGCCGCCACCTGCTGGTTTTAATCGGGTATTGCAGGCGTCCGGGGGGCGCGCATGCGCGGTGACGCCCGCGGGCGCCCTCTGCCGCCACCTGCTGGTGGAGAACTAGTACTGCAGGCGGCCGAGGGGGGCGCATGCGCGGTGAGGCCCGGGGGCGCCCTCTGCCGCCTCCTGCTGGTGGAAAACGAGTACTGCAGGCGGCCGAGGGGGGCGCATGCGCGGTGGGGCCCGGGGGCGCCCTCTGCCGCCTCCTGCTGGTGGAAAACGAGTACTGCAGGCGGCCGTGGGGCCGTGCATGCGCGTTGCTTATTACGTCGTTGTTTTTTTTGCTGTGTAATTTCCTACGCTCCTAGATTTTTCTTCATATGTAAATCACACAGAATCACAGATCTTCTAGGTTGGAAGAGACCTCAAGATCATTGAGTCCAACCTCTGACCTAACACTAACGTTTGAGCTAATTCCCGTGGAAAATATTTCATTTACTTTCTTGGTTGTATTGTCCTTTCTATGTTCAAAGCTGAGGCATAAATACGGTAAATTTTGCTTCTAGAAACACCCCAGTTCTTTTGTCTGCACTCTGCATGCTGTAAACTAGGGATAGGCACAAAAAAAAACAAATAAATAAATAAATAAAAGAACACAGCTGCTGCTGCTCCTGCTCTCTTTCTTGTGGTTTGCCCCCTCCTCTTTCCCAGGTGATTGGGTTTGGGTGCTGGGCGGGGCCAAATGGTATAGGAGCCCCAGGCACGGCATCAGAGAGCTCCTTCTGCCCGGGCTGCTCTTTGGGGTCAGTGCTTTGTTGATGCTTCTGTTAGCTACATGCAGGGTTCTTTTGGTGGGTCAGGGTCTGGTACGATCTTTTAGAGGAAACCGATCTAGTAGTATGTGCATTTATTGCTTGAAGCTCTTTGGAGGTGATTAATTGTTATAGCACATTTATGGATAGGATGTCAATGTTATTTTGTGCGTTTGCTTTGTTGTTCTAGGTCCCTCGTGATTTTTGCAGGGTTACAGGGCAGATGCCACCAGATCTACCCCTTTTGTTGTTTTTGTTTTGTTTGATTTTTTTTTCTTCTTGATTTTTCTTTTTCTTTTTTGGAAGGGGGTTTGGGATTTGAGCATCTCAATTTTGCGGGTTTGGGATTTGAGCGTCTTAATTTATTGGGTTAGGGGTTTTAGGCATAGGACTTCAGGGGTTTAGTGTGGTAAATAGTTTGGGTTAGGTCCGTAGGGGTTTCGAGGATGTTTAGGGATAGGGCTTGAGGCTTTTTTGTGTAAGGGCGGGAAGGGCTAGGGTTACAGTGAGTGCTGTTAAATGTAGTTCTCGAAAACTCGGCCTCTGATTGGCCGTGCTGGCTGTCCAGGGAATTCTGGTAGGTGTAGTTTTCCGGCACCAGGCTTCCGGTAGGCCGTGTTGACTGCCCGGAGCATGCCGGGAGATGTAGTTCTGGGACTCCGAACTTCCGGGAGGCCATGTTGGGTGCCCGGAGCATGCCGGGCAATGTAGTTCTGGGCCTCCGGACCTCCGGGAGGCCATGTTGAGCGCCCAGAGCATGCCTGGAAATGAAGTTCTCGGGAACCAGGGTTGGGCTTAGGGACTAGGGCTGGGGCTAGGGTTAGAGTTTAGGGTGAGGGTTGGGGTTAGGGTTAGGGCTAGTGAATGCTGGTTCTCTGTGTTTGCAGATGACGGTGAGCGTGTTTAAACTAATTCCAGTTGAAGAAGTTTCAGTTACTTGCTTGGTGCCGTTATCAGTTCAACATTAAAAGCTGCAGCAAAAGCAAAAGGGGATTTTTGCTTCTAGAAACACCACAGGTCTCTTGTCTGCTCTCTGAATGTTTTTGAGATAAAACAGATTTTAAAAAACAAAGGAAAGGAAAGGAAAGGAAAACAAAACAAAACACAGCTGCTCCTTTTGCTCTCTTCCTACTTTCATGTGCTTTGCCCCTCCCCTTTCCCAGGTGATTGGGTTTGGGTGCTGGGCGGGGCTAAATGCTATATGAGCCCCAGGCATGCCATCAGAGAGCTCCTTCTGCCTGGGCTGCTCTTTTGGGGACAGTGCTTTGTTTTTCCTTCTGTCCGTTGCAGGGTTGTTTAGGCAGGCTGGAGTCTATGGATTTCTGGATTTTAAGTGCTTGGAATTCACTTAGTAGAGGGATGTTTAGTAGGGGCTGCTGGCTCAGTTTGGGGCGCGGTTGTCACTGCAGTTATTTTCCTACAGCCAATAGAGTAAAATTCCAGTTTGCCTTTTAGAGGTGCTATAAGTGGGTAAAGAGAACAGATGGAAGCGTGTGCCACGTGGGGTAGGCAAGCGGCTGAGGTACAGGAGGGGATGAGAGCATGTGATTTTTTTTCTGGGGATGAAATGGACTCAATTTTGTTGGTGTATAATCTGTTCTGCTCCTAGATTTTTCTTTCAATGTGAAGAAAAGTTTGAGCTAATTCCAGGTAAGAAAGTTCCAGTTACTTGCTGGGTCGTATTGTCCTTTTAATATTCAAAGCTACAGCAAAAGCGTGGGGATTGTTGCTTCTAGAAACACCCCAGTTTTCTTGTCTGCACTCTGCATGCCGTTGAGCTAAAGCAGACTAAAAAATAAATAAATACAGGAAACACACACACAAAAACCAACAATAACAAAAACAACAACAACAAAAAAAACACACCATTGGGTGATGTGTTGTGAACGCAACGATCATTTAATCCCTTTGTTTTCCCAGGTGGTGTGGATGATACTGGTTGCACTGTTGGAGCTTGGATTTGGAGAGGAACAGGTGAGCATAGTTGTATGTTGCATCAGCAGTAGTCAGTGTTGTGGAGAAGGTGGGCATCATGACCGGCATGCTAGTGAATGCTGGTACTCTGTTTTTGCAGCTGATGATGAGCCTGGCAATTGACTAAGATGACGACCAGTGCCTGTGTATTTCTTGAGGCGGAGGGAATTTACCATGCAGCAACCTGAGAGCTAAGTTGGGGGGCACCTGGTATTTGCATATCTGGGGTGGCTAATGGGAGCTGGGAGCCAGAGCAGCGTGGAGCCAGCTGGCTGAAAATACTTGGTGCCGCTGCGAGGGTGGTTCAGGCTGGGTCACGTTCAGGCTGCTTGTGGCTGGGTCACCAGGCTAATAGAAGCAGCGGGATTATTTTGTAGCGTGAGTGCGTGCGCCAGGCAGGACAGTTTCCTTCTGTTCGTCTGTCCTGTAGTGTTGCTTCTGCAATGTCTGTTCTGTGCTTCTCGGGTCTTGATATCCTTCTAGCTTTTTACACTGGACAGACCAGACAGGCGACTTGGTAGCGGTGCTGAAGGGCCTCAGTGCTTGTTTTGTCATCGTGGCTCTGATCCGAGCACTTCTTGTCTTGCAGTCGCTGCTTGAAGTGCAGTTCTGTTTCAGGTCTCGTGCATCATATTCGGTTTGAGATCGCATCTGTTTCCATCCTCGCTCTTGTGGAAGTCATCTGGGCCGCATCAGGAGCTCTTGCTTGGGAATTGATTTCCTAAGCGTCGTCTTATGTGATTAAGGAGGTATTGGGGAGGCAAGGACAGTCCCCAGACAAGGACTGTATATCTCGAAACAAGACACCGGAACTCACGATAAGGAAGCGGCAGACGGACAGAGAAACAAATGTAAGGACTATAAATCTCAAAACTGGACGTTGGAATTCATTATAAAGACACAACAAAGGGAAGAATTAGCAACAGCCAGCTCTTGCGATTAAGAAACATGCCAACTCAGCGGATTCCTGACCAAAGGTGAAAAGTACAATGTGAGGAAGACTCGGGGTCTTCCTCCCAAAGACCCCTGCCCACGTCCCAAAGGCCCCTGCCCACAGTTCTTGGGAGGCTCTACTCAGGCGCAAGGTGCCAAAAGGCTAATTAGCATGAGAAGCGAGGGAAGGCGGGGGTAGGCAATGAATATGTATAGACGCCGGTAGAATATTGATAGATTGATTGTATAAATTCAAGACTGCTTTCTGCTTTGGGTATGCACGATAGGTGGAGAGATCCCCCCGTGCATCCAGCGCTGCAATAAAGAATATACCGCTTAAAGGAATTTCGGCTTCGATCTTTGAATCATATGGGTTTTTCAGTCCCCATCCTTCTGGTCTCTTGTCTTGAAGGAAGGCTTTTTAGGCCTCCATCACCCCAGTTCTGGCAGTGTCTTCCAGTCGCGTGTCGTGACATTTGAGTCTCTCCTTGGGTCTGGTGCAGAGCACCTGTTGTGACTTGCTGTTGCCATAGGGCTTCCCTCCGGGGGTCACTTTTTCTTGCGCCTTGTGTTGTGTGTTTTGTTTGTAGTGTTTGTGGCGTGGCTGTGTGTGTATGTGTTTGGTCTGGAGCTGTCCTGCCTGGCAGTTAGTGATGACAGCTAACGTGGCAGTGCATGGGTGTGCTAATACATTGTCCGGACTGTGTTGGCGAAGACATCTGGTCTGCCTCTGGGCACGTACTGAAGGGCAGCAGGCACAGTCATCTCTGTGGTGTTTGTCAGATGTGCGTGTGGGGGGGAAGAGTTGAGCTGCTTGTGAGCAGCTGCTCGCATAGTGCTTGAACGGTGTGCTTGAGGAGGAGGTCTGTGGAATCTTGAAAGCTTACAGATAAGGGGTTTTTGAAACTTTTATTTTTATTTCTCTCCTGTCCCCAGTAGAGCGTAAACCTTTGGAGGAACCTGTCACAGGAAAGAGCTCCTTCCGGAACTGTTCAGCGCTCCGTAGGCAGCTCGGTGACTGGCTTGGTCTACTTCTGAGGTGTGCTGAGGTATGGGGGCTGCTGTTTTGAAATGATAATATTGTAAGCGGGGTCCCTTTGTGTTGTTGAGGGATGGGTGCTAATGCTGGCAGCTGAATGATTATCTTGTGACCGTTTTCATTTGTTAAAGCTGAAACACAGTGTACAACGCGGGACTTGACCGGAGCTGCTTTTGGCAAGGTGAGCGATGAACAGATGTAGCAGGTACTTTAGGGGTGCAGTTGTCACTGCAGTTACTTAACTGCACAAAGTACAGTAAAAATCCTGTTGATATTTCAGGGGTGTTGTAGCTGGCCTAAGAGAGCAGATGGAAGCATCTGCCTCGAGGGCAGGTGAGGGAGCAGAGGTTAGGGAGCAGATGAGAGTAACTGTCCCAGCTGTGCTGTGGCTTTGGATGCTGCTTCAGCCTATGCTTTTCTTTTTGTTTCACAGGTGTGTCGCACAGGCTCAGAGGGGCCAAGCTGCACTCTGAAGAGCAGCACGGGAAGGGCGGGCTGTTTGTGAGCTGGATTGGAGCAGAACTGCCAAGTAGCACGAGGTGACTGCGAAGGGTCTTGCTTTGCAGGTGCCATGGCAGGCTCTCCACAGAAGCGGTTGAGGATTTGAGAGGAGGTTGCAGATCATCGAGGAGCGACACGTGCAGGGACGGCTTGAAAACGGTATGGCTGCTTTCTCTTCTGTTTATCAGGTGTCCCAGGCGACGTGGGCTGTGATGTTAGCCTTTAGGATCGGAACAAAGCAGGTGCTGATGGCGGTCTTCTTCGGTAGGCAAAGAGGTGCCCGAAGCCCCCTCCTGTGCAGCCTGAGCACGCCTCGCTGAGGATGAAGCTTGCTTTCCAGCAGTTCTGGAAACTGTGTTGAGGCTGAAATGCTGCGTCTGTGTTCGGGTTGGGGTTGCACCTTGGTGAGTGTAGGGATGGGTTTTAAGTGGGTGCAGCGGAGGGCCCGGCCCCAGTGTCCTGTAGTGTGTTTTGACCCATCAGCATAGCCTTTTGGTTCTCAGATAGCCTGCTGAAGGAAGTGATTTTTGCTGCGAGTGGAACGGAATTGATTTTGTTGGCGTATAATCTGTTCTGCTCCTAGATTTTTCTTTCTGCGTAAATAAAAGTTTGAGCTAATTCGAGCTGAAAAAGCTTCAGTTACTTGCTTGGTTGTGTTGTCCTTTCAATATTCAAAGCTGCAGCAAAAGCATGGGGATTGTTGCTTCTAGAAACACCCCAGTTCTCCTGTCTGCCCTCTGCATGCTGTTGAGCTAAGCCTTATAAATAAGTAAATAAACCACAGCTGCTGCTCCTCCTCTTTCTACTTTCATGTGCTTTGCCCCTCCCCTTTCCCAGGTGATTGGGTTTGGGTGCTGGGTGGGACCAAAAGGTATATGAGCCCCAAGTATGCCGTCAGAGAGCTCCTTCTGCCTGGGCTGCTCTTTGGGGGTAAGTGCTTTGTTTTTCCTTCAGTCAGTTGCCGGGTTCTCTAGGCAGGCTGGAGTCTATGGATTTCTGGAATTCTAAGGGCTTGGAATTCACTTCATAGAGGGATATGTAGCAGAGGTTGCTGGCTCACTTTTTTTTTGGGATGGTGGGATACGCTCCTGTGTTTGATCTGTATTTTAATCTCTAGATGAATCAACCCACTTGTGTAACTCTCCAGAGGACTAAAACCAGCTTGATGACATGCTACAAGAGGCTTGACCGTGTTGGTGCAGTATTACCAAGAGACTGAGCGGGGTCACCTTTTTCATCTGCAAAGGGTATGTCTGCCATTACCCCTGCCGGGGCTGCTATGCATTCATGGCCTTGTGGCATTTGTGGACTTCAGTTTGTTTGTTTGTTTGTTTGTTTGTTTTATTTGTCTGGCTCTGGTCTCTGTGTTTGAGTCCTCTGCATGTGCCGCACTGTTTGCGTATCCATTGTGGATGTGACCTTCTCTCTTTGTTTCTTGTAGCTCAGGGCGTAGGCACGGAAGCTTGAACGAAGCATGAGGGTGAGTGGACAGCAGTGGGGGCCCCGAGTTGCTCGGTGGACTGTGTGAGTCTGCTTCAGCTGTCGGGCCGGCTTTGCAAGTGCCTTGCGACAGCAGAGTACGTCTCCTGCCACGTTTCTGACACGTGCCAGACGTCAGCGGTTCCAGGGTTCCAGTTCCTGAAATGCTGGAGATGCTCGGAGCACGAGAGGAGCTGGGGCGGCTTCGGGGGGCTGGGGGAGAGGGGACAGGGGAGAGGGGGGCGGCTGCGGCGGCGGGGGGGGGCAGAGAGGGCAGCAGGAGGAGGTGCCGTTGCGTGCGCGTGGCCGACGCCCCTCTGGATTGGCTGGAGTGCTCCGTCCCGAGGCATGCTGGGAGCTGTAGTTCTGCGCTGCCGGGCGGCCACGTGGGCTCCGGGCTGCGCGGCCGGGCCGGGGCCGGGCCGGGGCCGGGCCGTGCGCGCCGGGAGGCGCAGGTTGCCGCTGGCGGCGAGCGCGGTTGCCGGCGGTGAGGCGAGCGAGAGCCTCCGGGGGTGCCTCCTCGGAGCGTCGGGCCGGGAGGGGCGGGGGGTGTTGAGGCCGGGCGCGGGTCCTCGCTGCGCTTGATCGTTGGGCTGCGCCGCGCCGCGCCTCGGAGGCTTTCCTCTCCCTGCGTCCTGACAGCCGGCTCTCTCCTTGTGCTGCGGTTCACCGGGGCAGAAGCAGCTCCCCGCCGCTAGGACCCCTGCGGGGTTTGTTGCCGAGCGAAGGTGGCGCACCGGGTAAAGCGAGGAAAGCCGCAGCTGGCGTGCTGCGGTCGCAGGGTTCTCAGGAGAGAGAGCAGCCCGTCCGTCCCGACTGCCCAGGTAAGTCGCAGCGACCTCGGGGTGGAATCAAGGCGTGCTCGTAAGCTTCCTGCAGCCCCGGCTCCAAGGCTTCATTGAATTTGCGGAAGCGCGAGCTGCTCGGCGCTGGGAAGCGCAAAGGGAAGGAAGGCACGTAGTGCCTGCCGAGTCGTAGTAGCCTCTTAGACCTAGAATGAACTGGCCTGTCAGGCTCTGTCTGTTGCTCAGTCTTTGGTACGAGAGGCTAAACTTTGTCCCGCCTCAGCTTTCGGAGTTGTCCTAGGAATAGACCGGTGCTTGCGGGGCTTTCCAGGACGCTGGTTGCGGTCAGTGAGGACAGACGTGAGAGGCAATTTCTGTCTGTCTGTCTGTCTGTCTCTTGGTTATGTCCCAAGAGTTTTGCTTGAACTGTGTGCAATAAAGGAGGCCTTGGGCCTGTACTGAGCAGCGAGAGAGAGCAAAACTCTGCGTAAGCACTGGCCGTGGCAACGTTGCTTGGGAGTTGAGCGGCTGGGGGTCTTTCCAGAGGTGGGGGGTCTTCCCAGCGGAACTCGGTACGCAGGCAGAAACGTGACCTTCGAGGTCTTTGTTTGTCTTGCGCTGCAGCTGTGGTATTTGCCCCATAACTGTATGGAGTTGCTGAATTCTAGAGGGGATGATGATAGAGACGTCCCTGGTTCAGCCTTTTTTTGCCGCAGTCCTTGCAGAAGTTGTGGAAAAATGAGTAGTATCCTTCTCTTTAAGTTCACCTTTTAAAGAGTTCTTCCTGCAGACTCCTGTCTCCGTGGTTTAGGTACGTGATTTGTGTGAAACAGAGCCAGGCTTTCCTGTTAACGAGTGCCCTGATTGAAATTCCCTGTTGTTGGAGAACAAGAACCATCAGTGGTGCTTGGCAGTTTAAAACCTCTTGGCTTACGCAAAGGCTAACTTGCCAAAGCGAATGGGAAGTAGCCTAAAGTTCAGTAAATGCGCTGAATAGAAAAGGCCGTCTTCTTGACGGGAAAAGAGCTTTGCAGAACGTGAGCTTTGTTTCCCGTAGGGCTCCCTGCTTGCCCACCTGTTCAGCGATTACTGCAGGCTTTGACTGGTCCCCTCAGGCCCAATATCGCACACGTGCTGTGCTGCAGACGGTGCCTTAGCTTCCTTGCCGTCTCGTGCTGCGTTACTTGTACCTGCGGAAAACTTACTTCAGTGTCACAGAAACCCCGTGGGAAGCGTTCCCGACTCACGCCGGTAGGACCATCCCGTCGCGGCTGGTAAAATCCAGGAGCAGGACGATGCTTGGAAGAACGTCACCTATGGAGGAGAAGACAACAGTCTCCTTCCTGTTAGGCAACAGGTTTCCAAGACTGGTTTCCCCACCCCCCTGTGCGTTTTGAAGGAGGCAGTCCCTAAGCTGATGCAATCCAACTATCCAACTGCATCTAAGATGCTGGTTGTTACTTCCATAAGCTATAAAGGAACTTAATGTGTTCTGTGTTTTTAGGTCGAGGCTCGTGTGCGTGAGTTTGGCTTGTCGCGATGGCCGGTGTAGATGATCGCTCACGTGCCCCAAAGCTCCTTGTGCTGATGCTGGATCTGCCCCACGGTAAAGGACCGCATGCTGTGTGTTCAGCTTTTCTTCCTTACCGTGTCGTCCGTATGTATGTATGTATTTACTTCTCTGAAGGAAAGGGTGGATTTTTCGTGGGTCCCTCTGTGCGCGTCTCGAACCAGGCTGCAGTAAATACGCGTAAGCGAGTAGGCTGCTGCAGCGCGTCCTGGACAGTATCAGGGTGCTACTCTGCTAGCAGTGGAGAGCTGGGTGAAGGTGCCCAGGGTAAGGGCTTGTTCTGCCTCAAGTTGAACAGAAAGTTTCAGGAGTTGAGCATCCCAGGGGATGTTTGTAGGACTGCTGTTAGACGATAAAGGTTCGGATGGCTGTCGACGAAGGGGATTTTGTTGGTTCTTTTTCGATAGCTGTTCCTGCCAAAGATCGCGTCGGTCACAAAAGGTAGTAGTAACCTTGCGGTTTCTATGTTCTGTAGCGTTTGTACTAAAATACACTGGCAGATGAATAAATGAGCAGGTACAAATACACGTGACTCTGTAGCTGAGACTAAATAACGTGCAGTTTCTTCTGTGTTTTATCTTTCAAAGCACATTGTTGCTGAGCGCCTGAGCTTTTTGCTCGCATTACCGAGGAAAGGAATGGCAGTGCTTCTTCCCCCCTCATCTCTCTTTTTTTTTTTTTTTTTTTTTCCCCCCCCCTCTCTTCTTCCTCGATGACAGGGTACTCAATGTTTTCCTCGGATGTCCACGTGAAAAACGAAATAAATAAATAAATGCTGATGGTGAAGACACTGACAGAATTGGGTGACATTTTCAAGGTAGAGGAGGGGCGAAGAATGTGGAAATTCCTGGTACATTAGTGGTGCTCTGTTAACAAAACTGACGTATACGCCACTTGCTGTTCCTAGTTTTTTGGTTTGGTTTTCCTTTCAGTAGTCTCCCCGAAGGCTTTTGCGGACACACGGTGTATCTTTTCTGTTCTTCCAGTATTCGTTTGTCAGGAAAGACGACCATGCAATCCGAGGGCTGTGGACAACCATCTACCAGGTGGTTGTTGCAGCCTCCATCGGTCATGTTATTTGTGCTTTTAGCTCGCCCTCTCCTATATCTTGAGTTGAATTTCTTTTTTTTTTTTTTTTTTTTGGCAACGCTATGTTTGCAGTGATAGCATTGCTGCCGAGGTATTTTTGACTAAAAATGATCTTAACTGTAGTAGTGAATTCACAGAGTGTGGCTTTGTGTAACGACTCCCGCGATCACAACTTTTTTTTTTTTTTTTTTTCCTTTGTCACAGATAGGAGGAAAGCTCTTTCCGGAGAGATGGAAAGAAAGTTGTTTCAGAATACGTTCAGAATGTCTGAAGTTGTTTTGGAATTTTTTTTTGTTTTGTTTTTTTTTTTTTAGTAGTTAACGGTAGTACAGCCCACAGAGCAATTTCTTTGTGCGTGAGAACTCGCGGGTTAACTGAAAGTTACTTGTTTTATTATAAAACTAGGATTTGAAGCCACGGGCATTCAGAAATGCATATGATATGTCTTGTCACAATCTTCTAGATCAGCTAACCGGAATGAGAAGCAATCTTCTGAAAACACACAGGGATATCGTGGGGCAGGATGAAGGTAAATGGACACAATTATTTATTAATATTCTGGTACAGCTATTTAATTCACCTAAGTAGTGTTTCTGTCCTCGGTGTGGGAGAGGAAGTAGACTTTGCATCGTTTCTTGGGTCAGTCGTCCTTCCCTAGATTCCGAAGGAAAAGAATGAAATTTCTGCCTTCTGTCACAAAACATGTTGTGCGTGCTTGGAATTTGAAAATTCAGTTTCATGGGTGAGCTTTCCTGTGCAACAGGATGCAGTAGATGTTCTTATAGTGATGGTGAAAGGAAAGAGGGGCTTTATTTGCCTTTTGCTTTTCCTTTGTTTTGTAGAGGGAGGAAATAGTGATTTCTAGATCTTAAATGCTAACACTGGAAATGGAAGCATGCGAGGCTTGTATTTCCTTAGTCTTAAGGTAGACTAAATTTAGATACCTTGTTCTGCTGCAGACTGCCTTCACGGCGTTCCTGTTGCTCAAAGGGGAAATCATCAGGAGTAGTTGAAAATGATGCCTTCACCCCTTCGGGAGATTGATCCAGATCAACCAAAAAGGCTTCTTCATACACTTGGCAGTCTGTTCAAACAGGATGAGAAGGTAGGAGAAGTCTTGCTATCTGCTGTATCATTATTTGAAAAGTAACTGAATTGTAACACGGAGGCAAATACTCTGGTAGTGAATTGACGAAGCAATTGTTTTTTACTTATATTAAAAAAAAAAAAAAAAGTCTTTTCAGGGTACGATGATAGATGAAGCAGATAAATTTGTTGCTGGGCCTCAGAATAAGATCAAGCGTCCTGGAGAGCCCAATACTCCAGCATCACTAAAGAGAGAAGGCGTAGCACGTCGCCGCTATTGCGACGGCCACAGTCACTGTTGTGACAAACCATGTTGGTGGGAAAGGGCCACCCTGTGCTGCTGGATCTCCGTCACCATATCTGAACCTCAAAGGCATGCCAACAAATAAAGGTGTGTTGGAGTTGTTGTAGTACAGGAACTTGTGTGGTCATAAATGGACATAGTGTGCAGGAAAAAAAAAAAAAAGGTCTCCGTGCTTTCCGTGTTAATTCAAAAGGACACGTAAGTTTTAGAGTTAATTGGGACTGAATTTCTTTGGTCGGCTTAGACAAACAGGCTGTTGCTATAGGTAACGAAGTCCTGAATGAGCAATAATTTGGAACTGTTTCTAAAAAGTGCTGAAACCTTTCACCACGATGGTTTGGCGGTAGCAAGGATTTCATTTCAGCTTTTAATTCTCATTTGTGTATTCTATAGTGGGGAAGGGAGAAGTGGGGAAGGAAAGTGTGTAAAAAAAAAAAAAAAAAAAAATTTAAATTTCTCACAAATAGTAATTTACCCACCTGTTGCAGCAGAGTCGAAAGAAAAATTTGCTGGAACTGGGGGAAGGAGGGGAAACTTTAGTTTGCTTTAGTCACTGAAATGGGAATACAGCAAATAACTTCACGACAGTCATATGAGACGGTAGCAGCCCAAAAGGAGGTATTCCTGTGGTTGCGTCAAAGGGTGAATAAAACTACTGAAGTGATCTGACAGTGCTGAGTAACTCTCTCCACAGTACTTTCAACAAGAAGGGATGCAGAATAATGTCCTTCTGTGTTTTTTGATCCTGCAGTTATATGCACTACTAAGCTCCTTCTTAATTTTCAGACACTGGTATCAGTACTGTCCAAGATGGTAATGGAGAGAAGAAAGCAGAAAACTGTCAGTTGCTGGAAGAGCAAATTGATGGCTTGTCTGTGCAAATGGCTTCTTCGGTTCCAGCTGTTAAGGGAGAGGATGAAATGTCACCTGGTGACTTAGACTCTCTACATGATGAGTTCAATTGCTTAAATGATGCAAAGATGGCTTGGATCGTAAACCTGGTACCAATGCACTTGTTCGAGGGCCTCTAAATTACAGCGTGGCTGGAGATGACCAAAAACGAGTGATGGAGTCTACTTCTGAATCTGTGCCAAATTGATTTAAAATAACACCTACAATGTTGGAGGGAAGCGATGCTGGTATTAAAATCAGAGTGGTGAAAGAGGTTTGCAAACGTGGAAGAAGTAAGTTCTTTATTAGTGTATTAAAAATAGGCTAGGGGTACAGAAGACTTTTTCTTGAAATGAGGATCTATTTTGAAAATAAAACCTCAGATTTGGAATGATTTTTGATTACTCGTGTACAAGTAGTGGAAGAACAAGAAAGTAAGTACATGTATTCACAGTCCAACTTTATATCCTCACCGTCCTTACTGCAGTACTCTTAAGCAGGCTTAGTCACAGCACCATTCGTGTTTTCATAGTTGCTTCAGAGAAGAAAACACAGAAACCAATGAAAAAATACTGTTGTTTCACATCTAAGGTGTCCGGTTCATTCTTTTGCGCTACTTTTTTTTTTTTTTTTTGTTAAACTTTATACGAGACAATCGTGCTCATGCTCCACATAGATCGGTCATCTTGTAAAGAGTAGTTATCTTAAACCTCTGCTTTCAAAAATGACAGCTCTAGGTTGAAACATGGCTCGGTATCCCTTTGTTTCTATTAACTGCTGATCATGGCAGCGTGTTCGTGGAGATACAAGGCTTCTCTGCTGATTAAACCTAGTCTGCATTTTCCAAGGGCAGGTGTTTCTAGATACTGCTCTTTTAAGAGAAGAAAATTCAGCGTTACATTTGAATATCAGCTAATCGATATCACTTCAAATTATTGGTATGCTGGCTTTTTTTTCTTACGTGCATTACTGTATGCAGAAATGGGAAACTCTAGGCTTTGTTGTTTTTCCTTTGGCTGTTGAGATTTACTGAAAATGCATTTACAAGATCTGTTTCTAATATCTGTTTGGATCTCTTGTTTAAGATCGTGAAAAAAATCTTCTCTCTTCTTGAGGAGGTACGTACAAGGACGGATGGAAACTCAGAAGTATTTCATTGAATTTGCTATAAGGGAAGGAGCAAGGTTTGTATAGATACGAATGATTCGGAGTTAAACGCTAACGTTGTTCATGATAGCAAATCTCAGTCTTTTCCAAAACAAGTGTTTTGTTTTGACATACTTAAATTATTACAGTTTCAGCGGTCAAACTGCCGTTGTATTTTCTGAAGTAAATGGTCGTTACCTAGAGCTGAAGTGTGAAATAGAAAGATACGGGTGGTTATGGAAGAAAGACCCAGAATTTGCGTGGGTTGGGGAAAGATGGCTGTATCAAATTAAATTTGCCATTCTGATGTCAGAAATGAGGGAAGCTCTTCCATGCTGGAAACAGAGAGCCTCCGCTAATACTGTTTGTCGTGGCCAAATAATACTGAGTTATTTAACTGCTGTTTTTGGAAGAAGAAATGAAATTACTTCCCTAGGTTTAAAAATCGTGTCTTAATACAGCACTTAGAGAGAACGCTAGAGGAGCTAGAGTTCAACAGCCTACCCAACAGAGTTAATCAGGTGAACGGTAGATAATAGTGTACCAGCCAGAGGAATACGGACCGGGAATGAGTTTGCTGTGCCGCAGAAGAGTGGAAGAGGACGTAGCTGTTGCCCTCGCCATCCTGGCGGTCAAGTGATCTTACTGTCAGAGTCCGAGAAGAAGCAGCAGAGCTTTAACTTTACGAACCTCTATCGGCAGAAGCTGGGCTGTAACCTTAAGGACGTGCTACGAAAGGTGTGGCTTTTTTCCTGTGGAGGGTGCTCTTTGCTCAACAGGCTGAAAAAAATAACCATTGCTGCCCCTCCTGCAGGTGGTGAGAATTTACTCACTTGAATACTGTCATTAGCCGTTTTACGTGCAATAGGCAGTGGATCGCACTAAAATGGGGCACTGTCAAATGCACACAGTGTCTGCATTGTGGAGAGATCCCATCTGTTGTGTCCCCCCCCCCCCCCCCCCCCCCCCCCCCCAATAAAAAACCAACCAACCAACCAAAACTCCCAGAAACACCTGCACTGGTAATACTGCATGTTGCCAGCACAGAGACGAGGGCCTTGTTCCCGAGAACTGCTAGCCATGCCTTTAAACTTGAGATTCAGCATAGATCGAGAGTAAAGAAACTGCTGTTGTGTTAATGAAAGCTAAAGACAGCCCTGTGACTGTTACCACTTGGTGGTTACTAAACAATCTACCTCAGACTCTCTTCTGTTTTTATCTGCAGACATTATGAAAGCGCACCTGAGGCTTCCCAGGTCCCTGACTTCAGTTCTCTTTCATCCCGTGAGGAGGACGGGGATTCTTCAGGTGGCCTTGCCTTGGCACACGCTGTGCTTTGGAAGCACTAAAAAGAAATGCTTTTAAAAGTGTGCATTTATTTTAATGTTCATACAAAAGAGATTGGTTTTGAACAGTGTTGTTACCGGATCACTAATTTGATATTTTAACTGTATGCATTTTTTTGAACATAGGTGTGTGTGTGTGTGTGTGTGTGTATATATATATATATAAAAAAAAAAAAAAACGTTTTATTAATTCTCGTTAAGTGCCGATCTGAGGAGTCTGTAATGGGCAGCGCTGAATTCCTCAAATTGTCTGTCACCAACAGACCGCTAATATTTTTTGTGAAACCAGTCTGCATATCCTGAAACCCCACTTCTGGTAATAGCTGCGGAATGTGTTTGTTACTTACCTCCCGGTAGCACGTACCCTGGAGCACCTGCCTCATCAGTCAGCTCAGCCTGTACAGGGTGTACATTTTTGCTCCAAGGCTAAAGTGTTAAAGACACCAAGTTCCAGCTTACCAAATCCTTGGTTACCCGAGTTAATATCCTCCCTTCCGTTCCTCTTACTCTTTTGTTCAAAGGTAATGTTGTGAATCACAGAAAATGCAACGAAGACTGGAGCACCTGCACGTAATTAATATTTTCCTTTTAAACGGTAATATGCCAGTAGTAAGTGGCTCTTCAGATAATTTTATTTTCGGTTGTTCTCATTTAAAAACAGTCTCCTGCTCCTTTAACAGCTTTCTTTTAAAAGACAGGTTGAAGTTGTGCTGGCGTTAAGAAGCTCTTCACAAGGTACTGGGGCTGTCCTGAGGATTCCACTTGACCAGCCAGCAGAAGAGGCAGGGAAACATACTTACATTGATGGCCTGAACTTCTCTTCCTATTACTCTTTTTAGTACTAGCCAGCGTGTGTGAGACATCTTTTCCTTCTCCTGTGAAGCAGTGGGCTGGTCTTTCTGGAAGAGGTTGTTTGACCATTGGAATTACACCAGTGAGATTCAAGAAGGAAATAAAATCCAAAAGCAGCAGCGTATCTTTATTACTACGTTAAGTGAGAAAGTGACACTTGGAACGAACTCGTTATAAACAATTCTGAACTCTTTTCTTAGCGGGAACGTACTTGAAAAAAAAAACAAACGAACCACAGGAGTACCTTGGAATACATAGGGCGATTCATCCCTTCAGGATCATTACACGGCAGCTGTATGTCACCACAATACACCTCTTTTGCTTAATGGTGGACTTCTCAGAGGGAATTTACTTGGGTCAGGTATACTGTGTGTATGTGGTTTTATGCACGTAGAACTGCCTGTACTACACTATCTTTTAAATAGGTGGTGGTAAGAGGAGACAGCTTTCTTCTAGTAGATTCTTCCTTAAGTTTCTTTAGTGATTCCGGGGGCGCTCACTTGACCGTGATGTGCCTGACCTGGTTAGCATCTAAACCTCCTCCTCTGATGTGGTACAGCTGTCTGCTAAATTAGTTACAGAAAGATGGTGACTTTAACTCAGACAGTTCTCTCTTACCTCTCTATTGTTTTATCTGGATAATTTGAATTTGGATTAGATGCCTTACACTGAAACGGACGCGAGTCTGTGAGAAGAAAGCCAGGCGTCCTTGGAGACTGTGCCAATGAAAAGGGGAAGAAAAATGAGTGGAATAAATCTGAGTGCACATAGTCCTGCATCCCGAAGGGAGCACAGAAGGAAGGTTGCTTGCTTAGAAGAGCAGTGGATGCTTCGTGCCCGCCTTAAAGAGAATATTAACAGAGAGAATTCTTTGTAAGACAAGCTGCCCCGCGGGGTGTGGGTAGCAAATACGTTGGAAAAAATACAGCCACAAGCTCCGAATGGCACAGTAGGCGAGCTGTGATCCGCCCGACAAGGCCTCCCGCGGGCGCCCTCTGCCGCCACCTGCTGGTGGAAAACGAGTACTGCAGGCGGCCGAGGGGCGCGCATGCGCGGTGGCACCGGCGGGCGCCCTCTGCCGCCACCTGCTGCTGTTACTCGGGTACTGCAGGCGGCCGAGGGGCGCGCATGCGCGGTGGGGGTCCGGTGGCGCCCCCTGCCGCCACCTGCTGGTGGTGAAGGGGTACTGCAGGCAGCCGGGGGGCGCCCTCTGCCGCCACCTGCTGGTGGGAAGCGAGTACTGCAGGCTGCCGGGCGCCACGAATGCCGCATGACGCCCGTGGGCACCCTCTGCCGCCATCTGCTGGTGGAAAACGAGTACTGCAGGCGGCCGGGGGGCGCGCAACGCGCGGTGACGCCCGCGGGCGCCCTCTGCCGCCACCTGCTGGTGGGAAGCAAGTACTGCAGGCGGCCGGGGGACGCGCATGCGCCGTGGGGTCCGGTGGCGCCCTCTGCCGCCACCTGCTGGTGCAAAACGAATACTGCAGGCGGCCGGGGGACGCGCATGCGCGTTGGCACCCGCGGGCGCCCTCTGCCGCCACCTGCTGGTGGGAAGCGAGTACTGCAGGCGGCCGGGGGGCGCGCATGCGCGGTGACGCCCGCGTGCGCCCTCTACCGCCACCTGCTGGTGGGAAGCGAGTACTGCAGGCGGCCGGGGGGCGCGCATGCGCGGTGACGCCCGCGGGCGCCCTCTGCCGCCACCTGCTGGTTTTAATCGGGTACTGCAGGCGGCCGGGGGGCGCGCATGCGCGGTGACGCCCGCGGACGCCCTCTGCCGCCACCTGCTGGTTTTAATCGGGTACTGCAGGCGGCCGAGGGGCGCGCATGCGCGGTGACGCCCGCGGGCGCCCTCTGCCGCCACCTGCTGGTTTTAATCGGGTACTGCAGGCGGCCGGGGGGCGCGCATGCGCGGTGGGGCCCCGGGGGCGCCCTCTGCCGCCACCTGCTGGTTTTAATCGGGTATTGCAGGCGTCCGGGGGGCGCGCATGCGCGGTGACGCCCGCGGGCGCCCTCTGCCGCCACCTGCTGGTGGAGAACTAGTACTGCAGGCGGCCGAGGGGGGCGCATGCGCGGTGAGGCCCGGGGGCGCCCTCTGCCGCCTCCTGCTGGTGGAAAACGAGTACTGCAGGCGGCCGAGGGGGGCGCATGCGCGGTGGGGCCCGGGGGCGCCCTCTGCCGCCTCCTGCTGGTGGAAAACGAGTACTGCAGGCGGCCGTGGGGCCGTGCATGCGCGTTGCTTATTACGTCGTTGTTTTTTTTGCTGTGTAATTTCCTACGCTCCTAGATTTTTCTTCATATGTAAATCACACAGAATCACAGATCTTCTAGGTTGGAAGAGACCTCAAGATCATTGAGTCCAACCTCTGACCTAACACTAACGTTTGAGCTAATTCCCGTGGAAAATATTTCATTTACTTTCTTGGTTGTATTGTCCTTTCTATGTTCAAAGCTGAGGCATAAATACGGTAAATTTTGCTTCTAGAAACACCCCAGTTCTTTTGTCTGCACTCTGCATGCTGTAAACTAGGGATAGGCACAAAAAAAAACAAATAAATAAATAAATAAAAGAACACAGCTGCTGCTGCTCCTGCTCTCTTTCTTGTGGTTTGCCCCCTCCTCTTTCCCAGGTGATTGGGTTTGGGTGCTGGGCGGGGCCAAATGGTATAGGAGCCCCAGGCACGGCATCAGAGAGCTCCTTCTGCCCGGGCTGCTCTTTGGGGTCAGTGCTTTGTTGATGCTTCTGTTAGCTACATGCAGGGTTCTTTTGGTGGGTCAGGGTCTGGTACGATCTTTTAGAGGAAACCGATCTAGTAGTATGTGCATTTATTGCTTGAAGCTCTTTGGAGGTGATTAATTGTTATAGCACATTTATGGATAGGATGTCAATGTTATTTTGTGCGTTTGCTTTGTTGTTCTAGGTCCCTCGTGATTTTTGCAGGGTTACAGGGCAGATGCCACCAGATCTACCCCTTTTGTTGTTTTTGTTTTGTTTGATTTTTTTTTTTCTTGATTTTTCTTTTTCTTTTTTGGAAGGGGGTTTGGGATTTGAGCATCTCAATTTTGCGGGTTTGGGATTTGAGCGTCTTAATTTATTGGGTTAGGGGTTTTAGGCATAGGACTTCAGGGGTTTAGTGTGGTAAATAGTTTGGGTTAGGTCCGTAGGGGTTTCGAGGATGTTTAGGGATAGGGCTTGAGGCTATTTTGTGTAAGGGCGGGAAGGGCTAGGGTTACAGTGAGTGCTGTTAAATGTAGTTCTCGAAAACTCGGCCTCTGATTGGCCGTGCTGGCTGTCCAGGGAATTCTGGTAGGTGTAGTTTTCCGGCACCAGGCTTCCGGTAGGCCGTGTTGACTGCCCGGAGCATGCCGGGAGATGTAGTTCTGGGACTCCGAACTTCCGGGAGGCCATGTTGGGTGCCCGGAGCATGCCGGGCAATGTAGTTCTGGGCCTCCGGACCTCCGGGAGGCCATGTTGAGCGCCCAGAGCATGCCTGGAAATGAAGTTCTCGGGAACCAGGGTTGGGCTTAGGGACTAGGGCTGGGGCTAGGGTTAGAGTTTAGGGTGAGGGTTGGGGTTAGGGTTAGGGCTAGTGAATGCTGGTTCTCTGTGTTTGCAGATGACGGTGAGCGTGTTTAAACTAATTCCAGTTGAAGAAGTTTCAGTTACTTGCTTGGTGCCGTTATCAGTTCAACATTAAAAGCTGCAGCAAAAGCAAAAGGGGATTTTTGCTTCTAGAAACACCACAGGTCTCTTGTCTGCTCTCTGAATGTTTTTGAGATAAAACAGATTTTAAAAAACAAAGGAAAGGAAAGGAAAGGAAAACAAAACAAAACACAGCTGCTCCTTTTGCTCTCTTCCTACTTTCATGTGCTTTGCCCCTCCCCTTTCCCAGGTGATTGGGTTTGGGTGCTGGGCGGGGCTAAATGCTATATGAGCCCCAGGCATGCCATCAGAGAGCTCCTTCTGCCTGGGCTGCTCTTTTGGGGACAGTGCTTTGTTTTTCCTTCTGTCCGTTGCAGGGTTGTTTAGGCAGGCTGGAGTCTATGGATTTCTGGATTTTAAGTGCTTGGAATTCACTTAGTAGAGGGATGTTTAGTAGGGGCTGCTGGCTCAGTTTGGGGCGCGGTTGTCACTGCAGTTATTTTCCTACAGCCAATAGAGTAAAATTCCAGTTTGCCTTTTAGAGGTGCTATAAGTGGGTAAAGAGAACAGATGGAAGCGTGTGCCACGTGGGGTAGGCAAGCGGCTGAGGTACAGGAGGGGATGAGAGCATGTGATTTTTTTTCTGGGGATGAAATGGACTCAATTTTGTTGGTGTATAATCTGTTCTGCTCCTAGATTTTTCTTTCAATGTGAAGAAAAGTTTGAGCTAATTCCAGGTAAGAAAGTTCCAGTTACTTGCTGGGTCGTATTGTCCTTTTAATATTCAAAGCTACAGCAAAAGCGTGGGGATTGTTGCTTCTAGAAACACCCCAGTTTTCTTGTCTGCACTCTGCATGCCGTTGAGCTAAAGCAGACTAAAAAATAAATAAATACAGGAAACACACACACAAAAACCAACAATAACAAAAACAACAACAACAAAAAAAACACACCATTGGGTGATGTGTTGTGAACGCAACGATCATTTAATCCCTTTGTTTTCCCAGGTGGTGTGGATGATACTGGTTGCACTGTTGGAGCTTGGATTTGGAGAGGAACAGGTGAGCATAGTTGTATGTTGCATCAGCAGTAGTCAGTGTTGTGGAGAAGGTGGGCATCATGACCGGCATGCTAGTGAATGCTGGTACTCTGTTTTTGCAGCTGATGATGAGCCTGGCAATTGACTAAGATGACGACCAGTGCCTGTGTATTTCTTGAGGCGGAGGGAATTTACCATGCAGCAACCTGAGAGCTAAGTTGGGGGGCACCTGGTATTTGCATATCTGGGGTGGCTAATGGGAGCTGGGAGCCAGAGCAGCGTGGAGCCAGCTGGCTGAAAATACTTGGTGCCGCTGCGAGGGTGGTTCAGGCTGGGTCACGTTCAGGCTGCTTGTGGCTGGGTCACCAGGCTAATAGAAGCAGCGGGATTATTTTGTAGCGTGAGTGCGTGCGCCAGGCAGGACAGTTTCCTTCTGTTCGTCTGTCCTGTAGTGTTGCTTCTGCAATGTCTGTTCTGTGCTTCTCGGGTCTTGATATCCTTCTAGCTTTTTACACTGGACAGACCAGACAGGCGACTTGGTAGCGGTGCTGAAGGGCCTCAGTGCTTGTTTTGTCATCGTGGCTCTGATCCGAGCACTTCTTGTCTTGCAGTCGCTGCTTGAAGTGCAGTTCTGTTTCAGGTCTCGTGCATCATATTCGGTTTGAGATCGCATCTGTTTCCATCCTCGCTCTTGTGGAAGTCATCTGGGCCGCATCAGGAGCTCTTGCTTGGGAATTGATTTCCTAAGCGTCGTCTTATGTGATTAAGGAGGTATTGGGGAGGCAAGGACAGTCCCCAGACAAGGACTGTATATCTCGAAACAAGACACCGGAACTCACGATAAGGAAGCGGCAGACGGACAGAGAAACAAATGTAAGGACTATAAATCTCAAAACTGGACGTTGGAATTCATTATAAAGACACAACAAAGGGAAGAATTAGCAACAGCCAGCTCTTGCGATTAAGAAACATGCCAACTCAGCGGATTCCTGACCAAAGGTGAAAAGTACAATGTGAGGAAGACTCGGGGTCTTCCTCCCAAAGACCCCTGCCCACGTCCCAAAGGCCCCTGCCCACAGTTCTTGGGAGGCTCTACTCAGGCGCAAGGTGCCAAAAGGCTAATTAGCATGAGAAGCGAGGGAAGGCGGGGGTAGGCAATGAATATGTATAGACGCCGGTAGAATATTGATAGATTGATTGTATAAATTCAAGACTGCTTTCTGCTTTGGGTATGCACGATAGGTGGAGAGATCCCCCCGTGCATCCAGCGCTGCAATAAAGAATATACCGCTTAAAGGAATTTCGGCTTCGATCTTTGAATCATATGGGTTTTTCAGTCCCCATCCTTCTGGTCTCTTGTCTTGAAGGAAGGCTTTTTAGGCCTCCATCACCCCAGTTCTGGCAGTGTCTTCCAGTCGCGTGTCGTGACATTTGAGTCTCTCCTTGGGTCTGGTGCAGAGCACCTGTTGTGACTTGCTGTTGCCATAGGGCTTCCCTCCGGGGGTCACTTTTTCTTGCGCCTTGTGTTGTGTGTTTTGTTTGTAGTGTTTGTGGCGTGGCTGTGTGTGTATGTGTTTGGTCTGGAGCTGTCCTGCCTGGCAGTTAGTGATGACAGCTAACGTGGCAGTGCATGGGTGTGCTAATACATTGTCCGGACTGTGTTGGCGAAGACATCTGGTCTGCCTCTGGGCACGTACTGAAGGGCAGCAGGCACAGTCATCTCTGTGGTGTTTGTCAGATGTGCGTGTGGGGGGGAAGAGTTGAGCTGCTTGTGAGCAGCTGCTCGCATAGTGCTTGAACGGTGTGCTTGAGGAGGAGGTCTGTGGAATCTTGAAAGCTTACAGATAAGGGGTTTTTGAAACTTTTATTTTTATTTCTCTCCTGTCCCCAGTAGAGCGTAAACCTTTGGAGGAACCTGTCACAGGAAAGAGCTCCTTCCGGAACTGTTCAGCGCTCCGTAGGCAGCTCGGTGACTGGCTTGGTCTACTTCTGAGGTGTGCTGAGGTATGGGGGCTGCTGTTTTGAAATGATAATATTGTAAGCGGGGTCCCTTTGTGTTGTTGAGGGATGGGTGCTAATGCTGGCAGCTGAATGATTATCTTGTGACCGTTTTCATTTGTTAAAGCTGAAACACAGTGTACAACGCGGGACTTGACCGGAGCTGCTTTTGGCAAGGTGAGCGATGAACAGATGTAGCAGGTACTTTAGGGGTGCAGTTGTCACTGCAGTTACTTAACTGCACAAAGTACAGTAAAAATCCTGTTGATATTTCAGGGGTGTTGTAGCTGGCCTAAGAGAGCAGATGGAAGCATCTGCCTCGAGGGCAGGTGAGGGAGCAGAGGTTAGGGAGCAGATGAGAGTAACTGTCCCAGCTGTGCTGTGGCTTTGGATGCTGCTTCAGCCTATGCTTTTCTTTTTGTTTCACAGGTGTGTCGCACAGGCTCAGAGGGGCCAAGCTGCACTCTGAAGAGCAGCACGGGAAGGGCGGGCTGTTTGTGAGCTGGATTGGAGCAGAACTGCCAAGTAGCACGAGGTGACTGCGAAGGGTCTTGCTTTGCAGGTGCCATGGCAGGCTCTCCACAGAAGCGGTTGAGGATTTGAGAGGAGGTTGCAGATCATCGAGGAGCGACACGTGCAGGGACGGCTTGAAAACGGTATGGCTGCTTTCTCTTCTGTTTATCAGGTGTCCCAGGCGACGTGGGCTGTGATGTTAGCCTTTAGGATCGGAACAAAGCAGGTGCTGATGGCGGTCTTCTTCGGTAGGCAAAGAGGTGCCCGAAGCCCCCTCCTGTGCAGCCTGAGCACGCCTCGCTGAGGATGAAGCTTGCTTTCCAGCAGTTCTGGAAACTGTGTTGAGGCTGAAATGCTGCGTCTGTGTTCGGGTTGGGGTTGCACCTTGGTGAGTGTAGGGATGGGTTTTAAGTGGGTGCAGCGGAGGGCCCGGCCCCAGTGTCCTGTAGTGTGTTTTGACCCATCAGCATAGCCTTTTGGTTCTCAGATAGCCTGCTGAAGGAAGTGATTTTTGCTGCGAGTGGAACGGAATTGATTTTGTTGGCGTATAATCTGTTCTGCTCCTAGATTTTTCTTTCTGCGTAAATAAAAGTTTGAGCTAATTCGAGCTGAAAAAGCTTCAGTTACTTGCTTGGTTGTGTTGTCCTTTCAATATTCAAAGCTGCAGCAAAAGCATGGGGATTGTTGCTTCTAGAAACACCCCAGTTCTCCTGTCTGCCCTCTGCATGCTGTTGAGCTAAGCCTTATAAATAAGTAAATAAACCACAGCTGCTGCTCCTCCTCTTTCTACTTTCATGTGCTTTGCCCCTCCCCTTTCCCAGGTGATTGGGTTTGGGTGCTGGGTGGGACCAAAAGGTATATGAGCCCCAAGTATGCCGTCAGAGAGCTCCTTCTGCCTGGGCTGCTCTTTGGGGGTAAGTGCTTTGTTTTTCCTTCAGTCAGTTGCCGGGTTCTCTAGGCAGGCTGGAGTCTATGGATTTCTGGAATTCTAAGGGCTTGGAATTCACTTCATAGAGGGATATGTAGCAGAGGTTGCTGGCTCACTTTTTTTTTGGGATGGTGGGATACGCTCCTGTGTTTGATCTGTATTTTAATCTCTAGATGAATCAACCCACTTGTGTAACTCTCCAGAGGACTAAAACCAGCTTGATGACATGCTACAAGAGGCTTGACCGTGTTGGTGCAGTATTACCAAGAGACTGAGCGGGGTCACCTTTTTCATCTGCAAAGGGTATGTCTGCCATTACCCCTGCCGGGGCTGCTATGCATTCATGGCCTTGTGGCATTTGTGGACTTCAGTTTGTTTGTTTGTTTGTTTGTTTGTTTTATTTGTCTGGCTCTGGTCTCTGTGTTTGAGTCCTCTGCATGTGCCGCACTGTTTGCGTATCCATTGTGGATGTGACCTTCTCTCTTTGTTTCTTGTAGCTCAGGGCGTAGGCACGGAAGCTTGAACGAAGCATGAGGGTGAGTGGACAGCAGTGGGGGCCCCGAGTTGCTCGGTGGACTGTGTGAGTCTGCTTCAGCTGTCGGGCCGGCTTTGCAAGTGCCTTGCGACAGCAGAGTACGTCTCCTGCCACGTTTCTGACACGTGCCAGACGTCAGCGGTTCCAGGGTTCCAGTTCCTGAAATGCTGGAGATGCTCGGAGCACGAGAGGAGCTGGGGCGGCTTCGGGGGGCTGGGGGAGAGGGGACAGGGGAGAGGGGGGCGGCTGCGGCGGCGGGGGGGGGCAGAGAGGGCAGCAGGAGGAGGTGCCGTTGCGTGCGCGTGGCCGACGCCCCTCTGGATTGGCTGGAGTGCTCCGTCCCGAGGCATGCTGGGAGCTGTAGTTCTGCGCTGCCGGGCGGCCACGTGGGCTCCGGGCTGCGCGGCCGGGCCGGGGCCGGGCCGGGGCCGGGCCGTGCGCGCCGGGAGGCGCAGGTTGCCGCTGGCGGCGAGCGCGGTTGCCGGCGGTGAGGCGAGCGAGAGCCTCCGGGGGTGCCTCCTCGGAGCGTCGGGCCGGGAGGGGCGGGGGGTGTTGAGGCCGGGCGCGGGTCCTCGCTGCGCTTGATCGTTGGGCTGCGCCGCGCCGCGCCTCGGAGGCTTTCCTCTCCCTGCGTCCTGACAGCCGGCTCTCTCCTTGTGCTGCGGTTCACCGGGGCAGAAGCAGCTCCCCGCCGCTAGGACCCCTGCGGGGTTTGTTGCCGAGCGAAGGTGGCGCACCGGGTAAAGCGAGGAAAGCCGCAGCTGGCGTGCTGCGGTCGCAGGGTTCTCAGGAGAGAGAGCAGCCCGTCCGTCCCGACTGCCCAGGTAAGTCGCAGCGACCTCGGGGTGGAATCAAGGCGTGCTCGTAAGCTTCCTGCAGCCCCGGCTCAAAGGCTTCATTGAATTTGCGGAAGCGCGAGCTGCTCGGCGCTGGGAAGCGCAAAGGGAAGGAAGGCACGTAGTGCCTGCCGAGTCGTAGTAGCCTCTTAGACCTAGAATGAACTGGCCTGTCAGGCTCTGTCTGTTGCTCAGTCTTTGGTACGAGAGGCTAAACTTTGTCCCGCCTCAGCTTTCGGAGTTGTCCTAGGAATAGACCGGTGCTTGCGGGGCTTTCCAGGACGCTGGTTGCGGTCAGTGAGGACAGACGTGAGAGGCAATTTCTGTCTGTCTGTCTGTCTGTCTCTTGGTTATGTCCCAAGAGTTTTGCTTGAACTGTGTGCAATAAAGGAGGCCTTGGGCCTGTACTGAGCAGCGAGAGAGAGCAAAACTCTGCGTAAGCACTGGCCGTGGCAACGTTGCTTGGGAGTTGAGCGGCTGGGGGTCTTTCCAGAGGTGGGGGGTCTTCCCAGCGGAACTCGGTACGCAGGCAGAAACGTGACCTTCGAGGTCTTTGTTTGTCTTGCGCTGCAGCTGTGGTATTTGCCCCATAACTGTATGGAGTTGCTGAATTCTAGAGGGGATGATGATAGAGACGTCCCTGGTTCAGCCTTTTTTTGCCGCAGTCCTTGCAGAAGTTGTGGAAAAATGAGTAGTATCCTTCTCTTTAAGTTCACCTTTTAAAGAGTTCTTCCTGCAGACTCCTGTCTCCGTGGTTTAGGTACGTGATTTGTGTGAAACAGAGCCAGGCTTTCCTGTTAACGAGTGCCCTGATTGAAATTCCCTGTTGTTGGAGAACAAGAACCATCAGTGGTGCTTGGCAGTTTAAAACCTCTTGGCTTACGCAAAGGCTAACTTGCCAAAGCGAATGGGAAGTAGCCTAAAGTTCAGTAAATGCGCTGAATAGAAAAGGCCGTCTTCTTGACGGGAAAAGAGCTTTGCAGAACGTGAGCTTTGTTTCCCGTAGGGCTCCCTGCTTGCCCACCTGTTCAGCGATTACTGCAGGCTTTGACTGGTCCCCTCAGGCCCAATATCGCACACGTGCTGTGCTGCAGACGGTGCCTTAGCTTCCTTGCCGTCTCGTGCTGCGTTACTTGTACCTGCGGAAAACTTACTTCAGTGTCACAGAAACCCCGTGGGAAGCGTTCCCGACTCACGCCGGTAGGACCATCCCGTCGCGGCTGGTAAAATCCAGGAGCAGGACGATGCTTGGAAGAACGTCACCTATGGAGGAGAAGACAACAGTCTCCTTCCTGTTAGGCAACAGGTTTCCAAGACTGGTTTCCCCACCCCCCTGTGCGTTTTGAAGGAGGCAGTCCCTAAGCTGATGCAATCCAACTATCCAACTGCATCTAAGATGCTGGTTGTTACTTCCATAAGCTATAAAGGAACTTAATGTGTTCTGTGTTTTTAGGTCGAGGCTCGTGTGCGTGAGTTTGGCTTGTCGCGATGGCCGGTGTAGATGATCGCTCACGTGCCCCAAAGCTCCTTGTGCTGATGCTGGATCTGCCCCACGGTAAAGGACCGCATGCTGTGTGTTCAGCTTTTCTTCCTTACCGTGTCGTCCGTATGTATGTATGTATTTACTTCTCTGAAGGAAAGGGTGGATTTTTCGTGGGTCCCTCTGTGCGCGTCTCGAACCAGGCTGCAGTAAATACGCGTAAGCGAGTAGGCTGCTGCAGCGCGTCCTGGACAGTATCAGGGTGCTACTCTGCTAGCAGTGGAGAGCTGGGTGAAGGTGCCCAGGGTAAGGGCTTGTTCTGCCTCAAGTTGAACAGAAAGTTTCAGGAGTTGAGCATCCCAGGGGATGTTTGTAGGACTGCTGTTAGACGATAAAGGTTCGGATGGCTGTCGACGAAGGGGATTTTGTTGGTTCTTTTTCGATAGCTGTTCCTGCCAAAGATCGCGTCGGTCACAAAAGGTAGTAGTAACCTTGCGGTTTCTATGTTCTGTAGCGTTTGTACTAAAATACACTGGCAGATGAATAAATGAGCAGGTACAAATACACGTGACTCTGTAGCTGAGACTAAATAACGTGCAGTTTCTTCTGTGTTTTATCTTTCAAAGCACATTGTTGCTGAGCGCCTGAGCTTTTTGCTCGCATTACCGAGGAAAGGAATGGCAGTGCTTCTTCCCCCCTCATCTCTCTTTTTTTTTTTTTTTTTTTTTTTTTCCCCCCCCTCTCTTCTTCCTCGATGACAGGGTACTCAATGTTTTCCTCGGATGTCCACGTGAAAAACGAAATAAATAAATAAATGCTGATGGTGAAGACACTGACAGAATTGGGTGACATTTTCAAGGTAGAGGAGGGGCGAAGAATGTGGAAATTCCTGGTACATTAGTGGTGCTCTGTTAACAAAACTGACGTATACGCCACTTGCTGTTCCTAGTTTTTTGGTTTGGTTTTCCTTTCAGTAGTCTCCCCGAAGGCTTTTGCGGACACACGGTGTATCTTTTCTGTTCTTCCAGTATTCGTTTGTCAGGAAAGACGACCATGCAATCCGAGGGCTGTGGACAACCATCTACCAGGTGGTTGTTGCAGCCTCCATCGGTCATGTTATTTGTGCTTTTAGCTCGCCCTCTCCTATATCTTGAGTTGAATTTCTTTTTTTTTTTTTTTTTTTTGGCAACGCTATGTTTGCAGTGATAGCATTGCTGCCGAGGTATTTTTGACTAAAAATGATCTTAACTGTAGTAGTGAATTCACAGAGTGTGGCTTTGTGTAACGACTCCCGCGATCACAACTTTTTTTTTTTTTTTTTTTTCCTTTGTCACAGATAGGAGGAAAGCTCTTTCCGGAGAGATGGAAAGAAAGTTGTTTCAGAATACGTTCAGAATGTCTGAAGTTGTTTTGGAATTTTTTTTTGTTTTGTTTTTTTTTTTTAGTAGTTAACGGTAGTACAGCCCACAGAGCAATTTCTTTGTGCGTGAGAACTCGCGGGTTAACTGAAAGTTACTTGTTTTATTATAAAACTAGGATTTGAAGCCACGGGCATTCAGAAATGCATATGATATGTCTTGTCACAATCTTCTAGATCAGCTAACCGGAATGAGAAGCAATCTTCTGAAAACACACAGGGATATCGTGGGGCAGGATGAAGGTAAATGGACACAATTATTTATTAATATTCTGGTACAGCTATTTAATTCACCTAAGTAGTGTTTCTGTCCTCGGTGTGGGAGAGGAAGTAGACTTTGCATCGTTTCTTGGGTCAGTCGTCCTTCCCTAGATTCCGAAGGAAAAGAATGAAATTTCTGCCTTCTGTCACAAAACATGTTGTGCGTGCTTGGAATTTGAAAATTCAGTTTCATGGGTGAGCTTTCCTGTGCAACAGGATGCAGTAGATGTTCTTATAGTGATGGTGAAAGGAAAGAGGGGCTTTATTTGCCTTTTGCTTTTCCTTTGTTTTGTAGAGGGAGGAAATAGTGATTTCTAGATCTTAAATGCTAACACTGGAAATGGAAGCATGCGAGGCTTGTATTTCCTTAGTCTTAAGGTAGACTAAATTTAGATACCTTGTTCTGCTGCAGACTGCCTTCACGGCGTTCCTGTTGCTCAAAGGGGAAATCATCAGGAGTAGTTGAAAATGATGCCTTCACCCCTTCGGGAGATTGATCCAGATCAACCAAAAAGGCTTCTTCATACACTTGGCAGTCTGTTCAAACAGGATGAGAAGGTAGGAGAAGTCTTGCTATCTGCTGTATCATTATTTGAAAAGTAACTGAATTGTAACACGGAGGCAAATACTCTGGTAGTGAATTGACGAAGCAATTGTTTTTTACTTATATTAAAAAAAAAAAAAAAAGTCTTTTCAGGGTACGATGATAGATGAAGCAGATAAATTTGTTGCTGGGCCTCAGAATAAGATCAAGCGTCCTGGAGAGCCCAATACTCCAGCATCACTAAAGAGAGAAGGCGTAGCACGTCGCCGCTATTGCGACGGCCACAGTCACTGTTGTGACAAACCATGTTGGTGGGAAAGGGCCACCCTGTGCTGCTGGATCTCCGTCACCATATCTGAACCTCAAAGGCATGCCAACAAATAAAGGTGTGTTGGAGTTGTTGTAGTACAGGAACTTGTGTGGTCATAAATGGACATAGTGTGCAGGAAAAAAAAAAAAAAGGTCTCCGTGCTTTCCGTGTTAATTCAAAAGGACACGTAAGTTTTAGAGTTAATTGGGACTGAATTTCTTTGGTCGGCTTAGACAAACAGGCTGTTGCTATAGGTAACGAAGTCCTGAATGAGCAATAATTTGGAACTGTTTCTAAAAAGTGCTGAAACCTTTCACCACGATGGTTTGGCGGTAGCAAGGATTTCATTTCAGCTTTTAATTCTCATTTGTGTATTCTATAGTGGGGAAGGGAGAAGTGGGGAAGGAAAGTGTGTAAAAAAAAAAAAAAAAAAAAAATTTAAATTTCTCACAAATAGTAATTTACCCACCTGTTGCAGCAGAGTCGAAAGAAAAATTTGCTGGAACTGGGGGAAGGAGGGGAAACTTTAGTTTGCTTTAGTCACTGAAATGGGAATACAGCAAATAACTTCACGACAGTCATATGAGACGGTAGCAGCCCAAAAGGAGGTATTCCTGTGGTTGCGTCAAAGGGTGAATAAAACTACTGAAGTGATCTGACAGTGCTGAGTAACTCTCTCCACAGTACTTTCAACAAGAAGGGATGCAGAATAATGTCCTTCTGTGTTTTTTGATCCTGCAGTTATATGCACTACTAAGCTCCTTCTTAATTTTCAGACACTGGTATCAGTACTGTCCAAGATGGTAATGGAGAGAAGAAAGCAGAAAACTGTCAGTTGCTGGAAGAGCAAATTGATGGCTTGTCTGTGCAAATGGCTTCTTCGGTTCCAGCTGTTAAGGGAGAGGATGAAATGTCACCTGGTGACTTAGACTCTCTACATGATGAGTTCAATTGCTTAAATGATGCAAAGATGGCTTGGATCGTAAACCTGGTACCAATGCACTTGTTCGAGGGCCTCTAAATTACAGCGTGGCTGGAGATGACCAAAAACGAGTGATGGAGTCTACTTCTGAATCTGTGCCAAATTGATTTAAAATAACACCTACAATGTTGGAGGGAAGCGATGCTGGTATTAAAATCAGAGTGGTGAAAGAGGTTTGCAAACGTGGAAGAAGTAAGTTCTTTATTAGTGTATTAAAAATAGGCTAGGGGTACAGAAGACTTTTTCTTGAAATGAGGATCTATTTTGAAAATAAAACCTCAGATTTGGAATGATTTTTGATTACTCGTGTACAAGTAGTGGAAGAACAAGAAAGTAAGTACATGTATTCAGAGTCCAACTTTATATCCTCACCGTCCTTACTGCAGCACTCTTAAGCAGGCTTAGTCACAGCACCATTCGTGTTTTCATAGTTGGTTCAGAGAAGAAAACACAGAAACCAATGAAAAAATACTGTTGTTTCACATCTAAGGTGTCCGGTTCATTCTTTTGCGCTACTTTTTTTTTTTTGTTGTTAAACTTTATACGAGACAATCGTGCTCATGCTCCACATAGATCGGTCCTCTTGTAAAGAGTAGTTACCTTAAACCTCTGCTTTCAAAAATGACAGCTCTAGGTTGAAACATGGCTCGGTATGCCTTTGTTTCTATTAACTGCTGATCATGGCAGCGTGTTCGTGGAGATACAAGGCTTCTCTGCTGATTAAACCTAGTCTGCATTTTCCAAGGGCAGGTGTTTCTAGATACTGCTCTTTTAAGAGAAGAAAATTCAGCGTTACATTTGAATATCAGCTAATCGATATCACTTCAAATTATTGGTATGCTGGCTTTTTTTTCTTACGTGCATTACTGTATGCAGAAATGGGAAACTCTAGGCTTTGTTGTTTTTCCTTTGGCTGTTGAGATTTACTGAAAATGCATTTACAAGATCTGTTTCTAATATCTGTTTGGATCTCTTGTTTAAGATCGTGAAAAAAATCTTCTCTCTTCTTGAGGAGGTACGTACAAGGACGGATGGAAACTCAGAAGTATTTCATTGAATTTGCTATAAGGGAAGGAGCAAGGTTTGTATAGATACGAATGATTCGGAGTTAAACGCTAACGTTGTTCATGATAGCAAATCTCAGTCTTTTCCAAAACAAGTGTTTTGTTTTGACATACTTAAATTATTACAGTTTCAGCGGTCAAACTGCCGTTGTATTTTCTGAAGTAAATGGTCGTTACCTAGAGCTGAAGTGTGAAATAGAAAGATACGGGTGGTTATGGAAGAAAGACCCAGAATTTGCGTGGGTTGGGGAAAGATGGCTGTATCAAATTAAATTTGCCATTCTGATGTCAGAAATGAGGGAAGCTCTTCCATGCTGGAAACAGAGAGCCTCCGCTAATACTGTTTGTCGTGGCCAAATAATACTGAGTTATTTAACTGCTGTTTTTGGAAGAAGAAATGAAATTACTTCCCTAGGTTTAAAAATCGTGTCTTAATACAGCACTTAGAGAGAACGCTAGAGGAGCTAGAGTTCAACAGCCTACCCAACAGAGTTAATCAGGTGAACGGTAGATAATAGTGTACCAGCCAGAGGAATACGGACCGGGAATGAGTTTGCTGTGCCGCAGAAGAGTGGAAGAGGACGTAGCTGTTGCCCTCGCCATCCTGGCGGTCAAGTGATCTTACTGTCAGAGTCCGAGAAGAAGCAGCAGAGCTTTAACTTTACGAACCTCTATCGGCAGAAGCTGGGCTGTAACCTTAAGGACGTGCTACGAAAGGTGTGGCTTTTTTCCTGTGGAGGGTGCTCTTTGCTCAACAGGCTGAAAAAAATAACCATTGCTGCCCCTCCTGCAGGTGGTGAGAATTTACTCACTTGAATACTGTCATTAGCCGTTTTACGTGCAATAGGCAGTGGATCGCACTAAAATGGGGCACTGTCAAATGCACACAGTGTCTGCATTGTGGAGAGATCCCATCTGTTGTGTCGTCCCCGTCCCCCCCCCCCCCCCCCCCCAATAAAAAACCAACCAACCAACCAAAACTCCCAGAAACACCTGCACTGGTAATACTGCATGTTGCCAGCACAGAGACGAGGGCCTTGTTCCCGAGAACTGCTAGCCATGCCTTTAAACTTGAGATTCAGCATAGATCGAGAGTAAAGAAACTGCTGTTGTGTTAATGAAAGCTAAAGACAGCCCTGTGACTGTTACCACTTGGTGGTTACTAAACAATCTACCTCAGACTCTCTTCTGTTTTTATCTGCAGACATTATGAAAGCGCACCTGAGGCTTCCCAGGTCCCTGACTTCAGTTCTCTTTCATCCCGTGAGGAGGACGGAGATTCTTCAGGTGGCCTTGCCTTGGCACACGCTGTGCTTTGGAAGCACTAAAAAGAAATGCTTTTAAAAGTGTGCATTTATTTTAATGTTCATACAAAAGAGATTGGTTTTGAACAGTGTTGTTACCGGATCACTAATTTGATATTTTAACTGTATGCATTTTTTTGAACATAGGTGTGTGTGTGTGTGTGTGTGTGTATATATATATATATATAAAAAAAAAAAAACGTTTTATTAATTCTCGTTAAGTGCTGATCTGAGGAGTCTGTAATGGGCAGCGCTGAATTCCTCAAATTGTCTGTCACCAACAGACCGCTAATATTTTTTGTGAAACCAGTCTGCATATCCTGAAACCCCACTTCTGGTAATAGCTGCGGAATGTGTTTGTTACTTACCTCCCGGTAGCACGTACCCTGGAGCACCTGCCTCATCAGTCAGCTCAGCCTGTACAGGGTGTACATTTTTGCTCCAAGGCTAAAGTGTTAAAGACACCAAGTTCCAGCTTACCAAATCCTTGGTTACCCGAGTTAATATCCTCCCTTCCGTTCCTCTTACTCTTTTGTTCAAAGGTAATGTTGTGAATCACAGAAAATGCAACGAAGACTGGAGCACCTGCACGTAATTAATATTTTCCTTTTAAACGGTAATATGCCAGTAGTAAGTGGCTCTTCAGATAATTTTATTTTCGGTTGTTCTCATTTAAAAACAGTCTCCTGCTCCTTTAACAGCTTTCTTTTAAAAGACAGGTTGAAGTTGTGCTGGCGTTAAGAAGCTCTTCACAAGGTACTGGGGCTGTCCTGAGGATTCCACTTGACCAGCCAGCAGAAGAGGCAGGGAAACATACTTACATTGATGGCCTGAACTTCTCTTCCTATTACTCTTTTTAGTACTAGCCAGCGTGTGTGAGACATCTTTTCCTTCTCCTGTGAAGCAGTGGGCTGGTCTTTCTGGAAGAGGTTGTTTGACCATTGGAATTACACCAGTGAGATTCAAGAAGGAAATAAAATCCAAAAGCAGCAGCGTATCTTTATTACTACGTTAAGTGAGAAAGTGACACTTGGAACGAACTCGTTATAAACAATTCTGAACTCTTTTCTTAGCGGGAACGTACTTGAAAAAAAAAACAAACGAACCACAGGAGTACCTTGGAATACATAGGGCGATTCATCCCTTCAGGATCATTACACGGCAGCTGTATGTCACCACAATACACCTCTTTTGCTTAATGGTGGACTTCTCAGAGGGAATTTACTTGGGTCAGGTATACTGTGTGTATGTGGTTTTATGCACGTAGAACTGCCTGTACTACACTATCTTTTAAATAGGTGGTGGTAAGAGGAGACAGCTTTCTTCTAGTAGATTCTTCCTTAAGTTTCTTTAGTGATTCCGGGGGCGCTCACTTGACCGTGATGTGCCTGACCTGGTTAGCATCTAAACCTCCTCCTCTGATGTGGTACAGCTGTCTGCTAAATTAGTTACAGAAAGATGGTGACTTTAACTCAGACAGTTCTCTCTTACCTCTCTATTGTTTTATCTGGATAATTTGAATTTGGATTAGATGCCTTACACTGAAACGGACGCGAGTCTGTGAGAAGAAAGCCAGGCGTCCTTGGAGACTGTGCCAATGAAAAGGGGAAGAAAAATGAGTGGAATAAATCTGAGTGCACATAGTCCTGCATCCCGAAGGGAGCACAGAAGGAAGGTTGCTTGCTTAGAAGAGCAGTGGATGCTTCGTGCCCGCCTTAAAGAGAATATTAACAGAGAGAATTCTTTGTAAGACAAGCTGCCCCGCGGGGTGTGGGTAGCAAATACGTTGGAAAAAATACAGCCACAAGCTCCGAATGGCACAGTAGGCGAGCTGTGATCCGCCCGACAAGGCCTCCCGCGGGCGCCCTCTGCCGCCACCTGCTGGTGGAAAACGAGTACTGCAGGCGGCCGAGGGGCGCGCATGCGCGGTGGCACCGGCGGGCGCCCTCTGCCGCCACCTGCTGGTTTTAATCGGGTACTGCAGGCGGCCGAGGGGCGCGCATGCGCGGTGACGCCCGCGGGCGCCCTCTGCCGCCACCTGCTGGTTTTAATCGGGTACTGCAGGCGGCCGGGGGGCGCGCATGCGCGGTGGGGCCCCGGGGGCGCCCTCTGCCGCCACCTGCTGGTTTTAATCGGGTATTGCAGGCGTCCGGGGGGCGCGCATGCGCGGTGACGCCCGCGGGCGCCCTCTGCCGCCACCTGCTGGTGGAGAACTAGTACTGCAGGCGGCCGAGGGGGGCGCATGCGCGGTGAGGCCCGGGGGCGCCCTCTGCCGCCTCCTGCTGGTGGAAAACGAGTACTGCAGGCGGCCGAGGGGGGCGCATGCGCGGTGGGGCCCGGGGGCGCCCTCTGCCGCCTCCTGCTGGTGGAAAACGAGTACTGCAGGCGGCCGTGGGGCCGTGCATGCGCGTTGCTTATTACGTCGTTGTTTTTTTTGCTGTGTAATTTCCTACGCTCCTAGATTTTTCTTCATATGTAAATCACACAGAATCACAGATCTTCTAGGTTGGAAGAGACCTCAAGATCATTGAGTCCAACCTCTGACCTAACACTAACGTTTGAGCTAATTCCCGTGGAAAATATTTCATTTACTTTCTTGGTTGTATTGTCCTTTCTATGTTCAAAGCTGAGGCATAAATACGGTAAATTTTGCTTCTAGAAACACCCCAGTTCTTTTGTCTGCACTCTGCATGCTGTAAACTAGGGATAGGCACAAAAAAAAACAAATAAATAAATAAATAAAAGAACACAGCTGCTGCTGCTCCTGCTCTCTTTCTTGTGGTTTGCCCCCTCCTCTTTCCCAGGTGATTGGGTTTGGGTGCTGGGCGGGGCCAAATGGTATAGGAGCCCCAGGCACGGCATCAGAGAGCTCCTTCTGCCCGGGCTGCTCTTTGGGGTCAGTGCTTTGTTGATGCTTCTGTTAGCTACATGCAGGGTTCTTTTGGTGGGTCAGGGTCTGGTACGATCTTTTAGAGGAAACCGATCTAGTAGTATGTGCATTTATTGCTTGAAGCTCTTTGGAGGTGATTAATTGTTATAGCACATTTATGGATAGGATGTCAATGTTATTTTGTGCGTTTGCTTTGTTGTTCTAGGTCCCTCGTGATTTTTGCAGGGTTACAGGGCAGATGCCACCAGATCTACCCCTTTTGTTGTTTTTGTTTTGTTTGATTTTTTTTTTTCTTGATTTTTCTTTTTCTTTTTTGGAAGGGGGTTTGGGATTTGAGCATCTCAATTTTGCGGGTTTGGGATTTGAGCGTCTTAATTTATTGGGTTAGGGGTTTTAGGCATAGGACTTCAGGGGTTTAGTGTGGTAAATAGTTTGGGTTAGGTCCGTAGGGGTTTCGAGGATGTTTAGGGATAGGGCTTGAGGCTTTTTTGTGTAAGGGCGGGAAGGGCTAGGGTTACAGTGAGTGCTGTTAAATGTAGTTCTCGAAAACTCGGCCTCTGATTGGCCGTGCTGGCTGTCCAGGGAATTCTGGTAGGTGTAGTTTTCCGGCACCAGGCTTCCGGTAGGCCGTGTTGACTGCCCGGAGCATGCCGGGAGATGTAGTTCTGGGACTCCGAACTTCCGGGAGGCCATGTTGGGTGCCCGGAGCATGCCGGGCAATGTAGTTCTGGGCCTCCGGACCTCCGGGAGGCCATGTTGAGCGCCCAGAGCATGCCTGGAAATGAAGTTCTCGGGAACCAGGGTTGGGCTTAGGGACTAGGGCTGGGGCTAGGGTTAGAGTTTAGGGTGAGGGTTGGGGTTAGGGTTAGGGCTAGTGAATGCTGGTTCTCTGTGTTTGCAGATGACGGTGAGCGTGTTTAAACTAATTCCAGTTGAAGAAGTTTCAGTTACTTGCTTGGTGCCGTTATCAGTTCAACATTAAAAGCTGCAGCAAAAGCAAAAGGGGATTTTTGCTTCTAGAAACACCACAGGTCTCTTGTCTGCTCTCTGAATGTTTTTGAGATAAAACAGATTTTAAAAAACAAAGGAAAGGAAAGGAAAGGAAAACAAAACAAAACACAGCTGCTCCTTTTGCTCTCTTCCTACTTTCATGTGCTTTGCCCCTCCCCTTTCCCAGGTGATTGGGTTTGGGTGCTGGGCGGGGCTAAATGCTATATGAGCCCCAGGCATGCCATCAGAGAGCTCCTTCTGCCTGGGCTGCTCTTTTGGGGACAGTGCTTTGTTCTTCCTTCTGTCCGTTGCAGGGTTGTTTAGGCAGGCTGGAGTCTATGGATTTCTGGATTTTAAGTGCTTGGAATTCACTTAGGAGAGGGATGTTTAGTAGGGGCTGCTGGCTCAGTTTGGGGCGCGGTTGTCACTGCAGTTATTTTCCTACAGCCAATAGAGTAAAATTCCAGTTTGCCTTTTAGAGGTGCTATAAGTGGGTAAAGAGAACAGATGGAAGCGTGTGCCACGTGGGGTAGGCAAGCGGCTGAGGTACAGGAGGGGATGAGAGCATGTGATTTTTTTTCTGGGGATGAAATGGACTCAATTTTGTTGGTGTATAATCTGTTCTGCTCCTAGATTTTTCTTTCAATGTGAAGAAAAGTTTGAGCTAATTCCAGGTAAGAAAGTTCCAGTTACTTGCTGGGTCGTATTGTCCTTTTAATATTCAAAGCTACAGCAAAAGCGTGGGGATTGTTGCTTCTAGAAACACCCCAGTTTTCTTGTCTGCACTCTGCATGCCGTTG